>NC_068957.1:13468571-13733802 GCF_026419915.1 Harpia harpyja
CCGAGCGCCATGAGATGTTGCGTCTCTGGGAAAGCACAGATCCCCACTGCTGTTGTGCCTGTAGATAGGGCGCCAAGGCACCGTGAAGAGCAGCAAGAGCCTTCAGGGCTGGGCCCTTCCTTGTGGGAGAAGGAGCCGGACGTTTGCCTTTTCGGCAAGAGGCTCTGCCGCGGCCGGAGCGCCATGAGAAGTTGCATCTCTGGGAAAGCACAGATCCCCACTGCTGTTGTGCCTGTAGATAGGGTGCCAAGGCACCGTGAAGAGCAGCAAGAGCTTTCAGGGCTGGGCCCTTCCTTGTGGAGAAGGAGCCGGACGTTTGCCTTTTCGGCAAGAGGCTCTGCCGCGGCCGAGCGCCATGAGATGTTGCGTCTCTGGGAAAGCACAGATCCCCACTGCTGTTGTGCCTGTAGATAGGGCACCAAGGCACCGTGAAGAGCAGCAAGAGCTTTCAGGTCTGGACCCTTCCTTGTGGGAGAAGGAGCCGGACGTTTGCCTTTTCGGCAAGAGGCTCTGCCACGGCCGAGCGCCATGAGATGTTGCGTCTCTGGGAAAGCACAGATCCCCAGTGCTGTTGTGCCTGTAGATAGGGCGCCAAGGCACCGTGAAGAGCAGCAACAGCTTAAGGGCTGGGCCCTTCCTTCTGGGAGAAGGAGCCGGACGTTTGCCTTTTCGGCATGAGGCACTGCCGCGGCCGAGCGCCATGAGATGTTGCGTCTCTGGGAAAGCACAGATCCCCACTGCTGTTGTGCCTGTAGATAGGGCGCCAAGGCACTGTGAGAGCAGCAAGAGCTTTCAGGGCTGGGCCCTTCCTTGTGGGAGAAGGAGCCGGACGTTTTGCCTTTTCGGCAAGAGGCTCTGCCGCGGCCGAGCGCCATGAGAAGTTGCGTCTCTGGGAAAGCACAGATCCCCACTGCTGTTGTGCCTGTAGATAGGGCGCCAAGGCACTGTGAGAGCAGCAAGAGCTTTCAGGGCTGGGCCCTTCCTTGTGGGAGAAGGAGCCGGACGTTTGCCTTTTCGGCAAGAGGCACTGCCGCGGCCGAGCGCCGTGAGATGTTGCGTCTCTTGGGAAAGCACAGATCCCCAGTGCTGTTGTGCCTGTAGATAGGGCGCCAAGGCACCGTGAAGAGCAGCAAGAGCTTTCAGGGCTGGGCCCTTCCTTGTGGGAGAAGGAGCCGGACGTTTGCGTTTTCAGCAATAGGCACTGCCGCGGCTGAGCGCCATGAGAAGTTGCGTCTCTGGGAAAGCACAGATCCCCAGTGCTGTTGTGCGTGTAGATAGGGCGCCAAGGCACCGTGAAGAGCAGCAAGAGCTTTCAGGGCTGGGCCCTTCCTTGTGGGAGAAGGAGCCGGACGTTTGCCTTATCGGAGAGAGGCTGTGCCGCGGCCCGAGCGCCATGAGATGTTGCGTCTCTGGGAAAGCACAGATCCCCACTGCTGTTGTGCCTGTAGATAGGGCGCCAAGGCACCGTGAAGAGCAGCAAGAGCCTTCAGGGCTGGGCCCTTCCTTGTGGGAGAAGGAGCCGGACGTTTGCCTTTTCGGCAAGAGGCTCTGCCGCGGCCGAGCGCCATGAGAAGTTGCATCTCTGGGAAAGCACAGATCCCCACTGCTGTTGTGCCTGTAGATAGGGTGCCAAGGCACCGTGAAGAGCAGCAAGAGCTTTCAGGGCTGGGCCCTTCCTTGTGGGAGAAGGAGCCGGACGTTTGCCTTTTCGGCAAGAGGCTCTGCCGCGGCCGAGCGCCATGAGATGTTGCGTCTCTGGGAAAGCACAGATCCCCAGTGCTGTTGTGCCTGTAGATAGGGCACCAAGGCACCGTGAAGAGCAGCAAGAGCTTTCAGGTCTGGACCCTTCCTTGTGGGAGAAGGAGCCGGACGTTTGCCTTTTCGGCAAGAGGCTCTGCCACGGCCCGAGCGCCATGAGATGTTGCGTCTCTGGGAAAGCACAGATCCCCAGTGCTGTTGTTGCCTGTAGATAGGGCGCCAAGGCACCGTGAAGAGCAGCAACAGCTTAAGGGCTGGGCCCTTCCTTCTGGGAGAAGGAGCCGGACGTTTGCCTTTTTCGGCATGAGGCACTGCCGCGGCCGAGCGCCATGAGATGGTTGCGTCTCTGGGAAAGCACAGATCCCCACTGCTGTTGTGCCTTGTAGATAGGGCGCCAAGGCACTGTGAGAGCAGCAAGAGCTTTCAGGGCTGGGCCCTTCCTTGTGGGAGAAGGAGCCGGACGTTTGCCTTTTCGGCAAGAGGCTCTGCCGCGGCCGAGCGCCATGAGAAGTTGCGTCTCTGGGAAAGCACAGATCCCCACTGCTGTTGTGCCTGTAGATAGGGCGCCAAGGCACTGTGAGAGCAGCAAGAGCTTTCAGGGCTGGGCCCTTCCTTGTGGGAGAAGGAGCCGGACGTTTGCCTTTTCGGCGAGAGGCTGTGCCGCGGCCGAGCGCCATGAGATGTTGCGTCTCTGGGAAAGCACAGATCCCCAGTGCTGTTGTGCCTGTAGATAGGGCGCCAAGGCACCGTGAAGAGCAGCAAGAGCTTTCAGGGCTGGGCCCTTCCTTGTGGGAGAAGGAGCCGGACGTTTGCGTTTTCAGCAATAGGCACTGCCGCGGCCCGAGCGCCATGAGAAGTTGCGTCTCTGGAAAGCACAGATCCCCAGTGCTGTTGTGCCTGTAGATAGGGCGCAAGGCACCGTGAAGAGCAGCAAGAGCTTTCAGGGCTGGGCCCTTCCTTGTGGGAGAAGGAGCCGGACGTTTGCCTTATCGGAGAGGAGGCTGTGCCGCGGCCGTGAGCGCCATGAGATGTTGCGTCTCTGGGAAAGCACAGATCCCCACTGCTGTTGTGCCTGTAGATAGGGTGCCAAAGCACCGTGAAGAGCAGCAAGAGCCTCAGGGCTGGGCCCTTCCTTGTGGGAGAAGGAGCCGGACGTTTGCCTTTTCGCAAGAGGCTGTGCCGCGGCCGAGCGCCATGAGAAGTTGCATCTCTGGGAAAGCACAGATCCCCACTGCTGTTGTGCCTGTAGATAGGGCGCAAAGGCACCGTTGAAAAGCAGCAAGGGCTTTCAGGGCTGGGCCCTTCCTTGTGGAGAAGGAGCCGGACGTTTGCCTTTTCGCCAATAGGCACTGCCGTGGACCGAGCGCCATGAGATGTTGCGTCTCTGGGAAAGCACAGATTCCCCAGTGCTGTTGTGCCTGTAGATAGGGCGCAAAGGCACCGTGAAGAGCAGCAAGAGCTTTCAGGGCTGGGCCCTTCCTTGTGGGAGAAGGAGCCGGACGTTTGCCTTTTCGGCAAGAGGCTCTGCCGCGGCCCGAGTGCCATGAGATGTTGCGTCTCTGGGAAAGCACAGATCCCCACTGCTGTTGTGCCTGTAGATAGGGTGCCAAGGCACCGTGAAGAGCAGCAAGAGCTTTCAGGGCTGGGCCCTTCCTTGTGGGAGAAGGAGCCGGATGTTTGCCTTTTCGGCAAGAGGGCTGTGCCGCGGCCGAGCGCCATGAGATGTTGCGTCTCTGGGAAAGCACAGATCCCCACTGCTGTTGTGCCTGTAGATAGGGCACCAAGGCACCGTGAAAGAGCAGCAAGAGCTTTCAGGTCTGGACCCTTCCTTGTGGGAGAAGGAGCCGGGACGTTTGCCTTTTCGGCAAGAGGCTCTGCCACGGGCCGAGCGCCATGAGATGTTGCGTCTCTGGGAAAGCACAGATCCCCAGTGCTGTTGTGCCTGTAGATAGGGCGCCAAGGCACCGTGAAGAGCAGCAACAGCTTAAGGGCTGGGCCCTTCCTTCTGGGAGAAGGAGCCGGACGTTTGCCTTTTCGGCATGATGGCACTGCCGCGGCCGAGCGCCATGAGATGTTGCGTCTCTGGGAAAGCACAGATCCCCACTGCTGTTGTGCCTGTAGATAGGGGCGCCAAGGCACTGTGAGAGCAGCAAGAGCTTTCAGGGCTGGGCCCCTTCCTTGTGGGAGAAGGAGCCGGACGTTTGCCTTTTCGGCAAGAGGCTCTGCCGCGGCCGAGCGCCATGAGAAGTTGCGTCTCTGGGAAAGCACAGATCCCCACTGCTGTTGTGCCTGTAGATAGGGCGCCAAGGCACTGTGAGAGCAGCAAGAGCTTTCAGGGCTGGGCCCTTCCTTGTGGGAGAAGGAGCCGGACGTTTGCCTTTTCGCCAATAGGCACTGCCGCGGCCGAGCGCCATGAGATGTTGCGTCTCTGGGAAAGCACAGATCCCCAGTGCTGTTGTGCCTGTAGATAGGGCGCCAAGGCACCGTGAAGAGCAGCAAGAGCTTTCAGGGCTGGGCCCTTCCTTGTGGGAGAAGGAGCCGGACGTTTGCCTTTTCGGCAAGAGGCTCTGCCGCGGCCGAGCGCCATGAGATGTTGCGTCTCTGGGAAAGCACAGATCCCCACTGCTGTTGTGCCTGTAGATAGGGCGCCAAGGCACCGTGAAGAGCAGCAAGAGCTTTCAGGGCTTGGGCCCTTCCTTGTGGGAGAAGGAGCCGGACGTTTGCCTTTTCGGCAAGAGGCTGTGCCGCGGCCGAGCGCCATGAGATGTTGCATCTCTGGGAAAGCACAGATCCCCACTGCTGTTGTGCCTGTAGATAGGGCGCAAAGGCACCGTGAAGAGCAAGCAAGAGCTTTCAGGGCTGGGCCCTTCCTTGTGGGAGAAGGAGCCGGACGTTTGCCTTTTCGGCAAGAGGCTGTGCCGCGGGGCCGAGCGCCATGAGAAGTTGCGTCTCTGGGAAAGCACAGATCCCCAGTGCTGTTGTGCCTGTAGATAGGGCGCCAAGGCACCGTGAAGAGCAGCAAGAGCTTTCAGGGCTGGGCCCTTCCTTGTGGGAGAAGGAGCCGGACGTTTGCCTTTTCGGCAAGAGGCTGTGCCGCGGCCGAGCGCCATGAGATGTTGCGTCTCTGGGAAAGCACAGATCCCCACTGCTGTTGTGCCTGTAGATAGGGCGCCAAGGCACCGTGAAGAGCAGCAAGAGCTTTCAGGGCTGGGCCCTTCCTTGTGGGAGAAGGAGCCGGACGTTTGCCTTTTCGCCAAGAGGTAATGCCGTGGCCCGAGCGCCATGAGATGTTGCTTCTCTGGGAAAGCACAGATCCCCAGTGCTGTTGTGCCTGTAGATAGGGCGCCAAGGCACCGTGAAGAGCAGCAAGAGCTTTCAGGGCTGGGCCCTTCCTTGTGGGGAGAAGGAGCCGGACGTTTGCCTTTTCGCCAAGAGGCACTGCCGCGGCCGAGCGCCATGAGAAGTTGCGTCTCTGGGAAAGCACAGATCCCCAGTGCTGTTGTGCCTGTAGATAGGGCGCCAAGGCACCGTGAAGAGCAGCAAGAGCTTTCAGGGGCTGGGCCCTTCCTTGTGGGAGAAGGAGCCGGACCGTTTGCCTTATCGGAGAGAGGGTGTGGCCGCGGCCGAGCGCCATGAGATGTTGCGTCTCTGGGAAAGCACAGATCCCCACTGCTGTTGTGCCTGTAGATAGGGCGCCAAGGCACCGTGAAGAGCAGCAAGAGCCTTCAGGGCTGGGCCCCTTCCTTGTGGGAGAAGGAGCCGGACGTTTGCCTTTTCGGCAAGAGGCTCTGCCGCGGCCGAGCGCCATGAGAAGTTGCATCTCTGGGAAGCACAGATCCCCACTGCTGTTGTGCCTGTAGATAGGGTGCCAAGGCACCGTGAAGAGCAGCAAGAGCTTTCAGGGCTGGGCCCTTCCTTGTGGGAGAAGGAGCCGGACGTTTGCCTTTTCGGCAAGAGGCTCTGCCGCGGCCGAGCGCCATGAGATGTTGCGTCTCTGGGAAAGCACAGATCCCCACTGCTGTTGTGCCTGTAGATAGGGCACCAAGGCACCGTGAAGAGCAGCAAGAGCTTTCAGGTCTGGACCCTTCCTTGTGGGAGAAGGAGCCGGACGTTTGCCTTTTCGGCAAGAGGCTCTGCCACGGCCGAGCGCCATGAGATGTTGCGTCTCTGGGAAAGCACAGATCCCCAGTGCTGTTGTGCCTGTAGATAGGGCGCCAAGGCACCGTGAAGAGCAGCAACAGCTTAAGGGCTGGGCCCTTCCTTGTGGGAGAAGGAGCCGGACGTTTGCCTTTTCGGCATGAGGCACTGCCTGCGGCCGAGCGCCATGAGATGTTGCGTCTCTGGGAAAGCACAGATCCCCACTGCTGTTGTGCCTGTAGATAGGGGCGCCAAGGCACTGTGAGAGCAGCAAGAGCTTTCAGGGCTGGGCCCTTCCTTGTGGGAGAAGGAGCCGGACGTTTTGCCTTTTCGGCAAGAGGCTCTGCCGCGGCCGAGCGCCATGAGAAGTTGCGTCTCTGGGAAAACACAGATCCCCACTGCTGTTGTGCCTGTAGATAGGGCGCCAAGGCACTGTGAGAGCAGCAAGAGGCTTTCAGGGCTGGGCCCTTCCTTGTGGGAGAAGGAGCCGGACGTTTGCCTTTTCGGCAAGAGGCTGTGCCGCGGCCGAGCGCCATGAGATGTTGCGTGTCTGGGAAAGCACAGATCCCCAGTGCTGTTGTGCCTGTAGATAGGGCGCCAAGGCACCGTTGAAGAGCAGCAAGAGCTTTCAGGGCTGGGCCCTTCCTTGTGGGAGAAGGGAGCCGGACGTTTGCGTTTTCAGCAATAGGCACTGCCGCGGCCGAGCGCCATGAGAAGTTGCGTCTCTGGGAAAGCACAGATCCCCAGTGCTGTTGTGCCTGTAGATAGGGCGCCAAGGCACCGTGAAGAGCAGCAAGAGCTTTCAGGGCTGGGCCCTTCCTTGTGGGAGAAGGAGCCGGACGTTTGCCTTATCGGAGAGAGGCTGTGCCGCGGCCCGAGCGCCATGAGATGTTGCGTCTCTGGGAAAGCACAGATCCCCCACTGCTGTTGTGCCTGTAGATAGGGCGCCAAAGCACCGTGAAGAGCAGCAAGAGCCTTCAGGGCTGGGCCCTTCCTTGTGGGAGAAGGAGCCAGACGTTTGCCTTGTCGGCAAGAGGCTGTGCCGCGGCCGAGCGCCATGAGAAGTTGCATCTCTGGAAAGCACAGATCCCCACTGCTGTTGTGCCTGTAGATAGGGCGCAAAGGCACCGTGAAAAGCAGCAAGAGCTTTCAGGGCTGGGCCCTTCCTTGTGGGAGAAGGAGCCGGACGTTTGCCTTTTCGCCAATAGGCACTGCCGTGGGTCCGAGCACCATGAGATGTTGCGTCTCTGGGAAAGCACAGATCCCCACTGCTGTTGTGCCTGTAGATAGGGCACCAAGGCACCGTGAAGAGCAGGCAAGAGCTTTCAGGTCTGGACCCTTCCTTGTGGGAGAAGGAGCCGGACGTTTGCCTTTTCGGCAAGAGGCTGTGCCGCGGCCCGAGCGCCATGAGATGTTGCGTCTCTGGGAAAGCACAGATCCCCACTGCTGTTGTGCCTGTAGATAGGGGCACCAAGGCACCGTGAAGAGCAGCAAGAGCTTTCAGGTCTGGACCCTTCTTGTGGGAGAAGGAGCCGGACGTTTGCCTTTTCGGCAAGAGGCTCTGCCACGGCCGAGCGCCATGAGATGTTGCGTCTCTGGGAAAGCACAGATCCCCAGTGCTGTTGTGCCTGTAGATAGGGCGCCAAGGGCACCGTGAAGAGCCAGCAACAGCTTAAGGGCTGGGCCCTTCCTTCTGGGAGAAGGAGCCGGACGTTTGCCTTTTCGGCATGAGGCACTGCCGCGGCCGAGCGCCATGAGAAGTTGCGTCTCTGGGAAAGCACAGATCCCCACTGCTGTTGTGCCTGTAGATAGGGCGCCAAGGCACTGTGAGAGCAGCAAGAGCTTTCAGGGCTGGGCCCTTCCTTGTGGGAGAAGGAGCCGGACGTTTGCCTTTTCGCCAATAGGCACTGCCGCGGCTCGAGCGCCATGAGATGTTGCGTCTCTGGGAAAGCACAGATCCCCAGTGCTGTTGTGCCTGTAGATAGGGCGCCAAGGCACCGTGAAGAGCAGCAAGAGCTTTCAGGGCTGGGCCCTTCCTTGTGGGAGAAGGAGCCGGACGTTTGCCTTTTCGGCAAGAGGCTCTGCCGCGGCCGAGCGCCATGAGATGTTGCGTCTCTGGGAAAGCACAGATCCCCCACTGCTGTTGTGCCTGTAGATAGGGCGCCAAGGCACCGTGAAGAGCAGCAAGAGCTTTCAGGGCTGGGCCCTTCCTTGTGGGAGAAGGAGCCGGACGTTTGCCTTTTCGGCAAGAGGCTGTGCCGCGGGCCGAGCGCCATGAGATGTTGCATCTCTGGGAAAGCACAGATCCCCACTGCTGTTGTGCCTGTAGATAGGGCGCAAAGGCACCGTGAAGAGCAGCAAGAGCTTTCAGGGCTGGGCCCTTCCTTGTGGGAGAAGGAGCCGGACGTTTGCCTTTTCGGCAAGAGGCTGTGCCGCGGCACGAGCGCCATGAGAAGTTGCGTCTCTGGGAAAGCACAGATCCCCAGTGCTGTTGTGCCTGTAGATAGGGCGCCAAGGCACCGTGAAGAGCAGCAAGAGCTTTCAGGGCTGGGCCCTTCCTTGTGGGAGAAGGAGCCGGACGTTTGCCTTTTCGGCAAGAGGCTGTGCCGCGGCCGAGCGCCATGAGATGTTGCGTCTCTGGGAAAGCACAGATCCCCACTGCTGTTGTGCCTGTAGATAGGGCGCCAAGGCACCGTGAAGAGCAGCAAGAGCTTTCAGGGCTGGGCCCTTCCTTGTGGGAGAAGGAGCCGGACGTTTGCCTTTTCGCCAAGAGGGTAATGCCGTGGCCGAGCGCCATGAGATGTTGCTTCTCTGGGAAAGCACAGATCCCCAGTGCTGTTGTGCCTGTAGATAGGGCGCCAAGGCACCGTGAAGAGCAGCAAGAGCTTTCAGGGCTGGGCCCTTCCTTGTGGGAGAAGGAGCCGGACGTTTGCCTTTTCGCCAAGAGGCACTGCCGCGGCCGAGCGCCATGAGAAGTTGCGTCTCTGGGAAAGCACAGATCCCCAGTGCTGTTGTGCCCTGTAGATAGGGCGCCAATGCACCGTGAAGAGCAGCAAGAGCTTTCAGGGCTGGGCCCTTCCTTGTGGGAGAAGGAGCCGGACGTTTGCCTTATCGGAGAGAGGGTGTGCCCGCGGGCCGAGCGCCATGAGATGTTGCGTCTCTGGGAAAGCACAGATCCCCACTGCTGTTGTGCCTGTAGATAGGGCGCCAAGGCACCGTGAAGAGCAGCAAGAGCCTTCAGGGCTGGGCCCTTCCTTGTGGGAGAAGGAGGCCGGACGTTTGCCTTTTCGGCAAGAGGCTCTGCCGCGGCCGAGCGCCATGAGAAGTTGCATCTCTGGGAAAGCACAGATCCCCACTGCTGTTGTGCCTGTAGATAGGGTGCCAAGGCACCGTGAAGAGCAGCAAGAGCTTTCAGGGCTGGGCCCTTCCTTGTGGGAGAAGGAGCCGGACGTTTGCCTTTTCGGCAAGAGGCCTCTGCCGCGGCCGAGCGCCATGAGATGTTGCGTCTCTGGGAAAGCACAGATCCCACTGCTGTTGTGCCTGTAGATAGGGCACCAAGGCACCGTGAAGAGCAGCAAGAGCTTTCAGGTCTGGACCCTTCCTTGTGGGAGAAGGAGCCGGACGTTTGCCTTTTTCGGCAAGAGGCTCTGCCACGGCCCGAGCGCCATGAGATGTTGCGTCTCTGGGAAAGCACAGATCCCCAGTGCTGTTGTGCCTGTAGATTGGGCGCCAAGGCACCGTGAAGAGCAGCAACAGCTTAAGGGCTGGGCCCTTCCTTGTGGGAGAAGGAGCCGGACGTTTGCCTTTTCGGCATGAGGCACTGCCGCGGTCCGAGCGCCATGAGATGTTGCGTCTCTGGGAAAGCACAGATCCCCACTGCTGTTGTGCCTGTAGATAGGGCGCCCAAGGCACTGTGAGAGCAAGCAAGAGCTTTCAGGGCTGGGCCCTTCCTTGTGGGAGAAGGAGCCGGACGTTTGCCTTTTCGGCAAGAGGCTCTGCCGCGGCCAGAGCGCCATGAGAAGTTGCGTCTCTGGGAAAGCACAGATCCCCACTGCTGTTGTGCCTGTAGATAGGGCGCCAAGGCACTGTGAGAGCAGCAAGAGCTTTCAGGGCTGGGCCCTTCCTTGTGGGAGAAGGAGCCGGACGTTTGCCTTTTTCGGCAAGAGGCTGTGCCGCGGCCGAGCGCCATGAGATGTTGCGTGTCTGGGAAAGCACAGATCCCCAGTGCTGTTGTGCCTGTAGATAGGGCGCCAAGGCACCGTGAAGAGCAGCAAGAGCTTTCAGGGCTGGGCCCTTCCTTGTGGGAGAAGGAGCCGGACGTTTGCGTTTTTCAGCAATAGGCACTGCCGCGGCCGAGCGCCATGAGAAGTTGCGTCTCTGGGAAAGCACAGATCCCCAGTGCTGTTGTGCCTGTAGATAGGGCGCCAAGGCACCGTGAAGAGCAGCAAGAGCTTTCAGGGCTGGGCCCTTCCTTGTGGGAGAAGGAGCCGGACGTTTGCCTTATCGGAGAGAGGCTGTGCCGCGGCCGAGCGCCATGAGATGTTGCGTCTCTGGGAAAGCACAGATCCCCACTGCTGTTGTGCCTGTAGATAGGGCGCCAAAGCACCGTGAAGAGCAGCAAGAGCCTTCAGGGCTGGGCCCTTCCCTTGTGGGAGAAGGAGCCAGACGTTTGCCTTGTCGGCAAGAGCTGTGCCGCGGCCGAGCGCCATGAGAAGTTGCATCTCTGGGAAAGCACAGATCCCCACTGCTGTTGTGCCTGTAGATAGGGCGCAAAGGCACCGTGAAAAGCAGCAAGAGCTTTCAGGGCTGGGCCCTTCCTTGTGGGAGAAGGAGCCGGACGTTTGACTTTTCGCCAATAGGCACTGCCGTGGCCGAGCACCATGAGATGTTGCGTCTCTGGGAAAGCACAGATCCCCACTGCTGTTGTGCCTGTAGAGAGGGCGCAAAGGCACCGTGAAGAGCAGCAAGAGCTTTCAGGGCTGGGCCCTTCCTTGTGGGAGAAGGAGCCGGACGTTTGCCTTTTCGGCAAGAGGCTCTGCCGCGGCCGAGTGCCATGAGATGTTGCGTCTCTGGGAAAGCACAGATCCCCACTGCTGTTGTGCCTGTAGATAGGGTGCCAAGGCACCGTGAAGAGCAGCAAGAGGCTTTCAGGCTGGGCCCTTCCTTGTGGGAGAAGGAGCCGGACGTTTGCCTTTTCGGCAAGAGGCTCTGCCGCGGACCGAGCGCCATGAGATGTTGCGTCTCTGGGAAAGCACAGATCCCCACTGCTGTTGTGCCTGTAGATAGGGCACCAAGGCACCGTGAAGAGCAGCAAGAGCTTTCAGGTCTGGACCCTTCCTTGTGGGAGAAGGAGCCGGACGTTTGCCTTTTCGGCAAGAGGCTCTGCCACGGACCGAGCGCCATGAGATGTTGCGTCTCTGGGAAAGCACAGATCCCCAGTGCTGTTGTGCCTGTAGAATAGGGCGCCAAGGCACCGTGAAGAGCAGCAACAGCTTAAGGGCTGGGCCCTTCCTTCTGGGAGAAGGAGCCGGACGTTTGCCTTTTCGGCATGAGGCACTGCCGCGGCCGAGCGCCATGAGATGTTGCGTCTCTGGGAAAGCACAGATCCCCACTGCTGTTGTGCCTGTAGATAGGGCGCCAAGGCACTGTGAGAGCAGCAAGAGCTTTCAGGGCTGGGCCCTTCCTTGTGGGAGAAGGAGCCGGACGTTTGCCTTTTCGGGAAGAGGCTCTGCCGCGGCCGAGCGCCATGAGAAGTTGCGTCTCTGGGAAAGCACAGATCCCCACTGCTGTTGTGCCTGTAGATAGGGCGCCAAGGCACTGTGAGAGCAGCAAGAGCTTTCAGGGCTGGGCCCTTCCTTGTGGGAGAAGGAGCCGGACGTTTGCCTTTTCGCCAATAGGCACTGCCGCGGTCCGAGCGCCATGAGATGTTGCGTCTCTGGGAAAGCACAGATCCCCAGTGCTGTTGTGCCTGTAGATAGGGCGCCAAGGCACCGTGAAGAGCAGCAAGAGCTTTCAGGGCTGGGCCCTTCCTTGTGGGAGAAGGAGCCGGACGTTTGCCTTTTCGGCAAGAGGCTCTGCGCGGCCGAGCGCCATGAGATGTTGCGTCTCTGGGAAAGCACAGATCCCCAGTGCTGTTGTGCCTGTAGATAGGGCGCCAAGGCACCGTGAAGAGCAGCAAGAGCTTTCAGGGCTGGGCCCTTCCTTGTGGGAGAAGGAGCCGGACGTTTGCCTTTTCGGCAAGAGGCTGTGCCGCGGCCGAGCGCCATGAGATGTTGCATCTCTGGGAAAGCACAGATCCCCACTGCTGTTGTGCCTGTAGATAGGGCGCCAAGGCACCGTGAAGAGCAGCAAGAGCTTTCAGGGCTGGGCCCTTCCTTGTGGGAGAAGGAGCCGGACGTTTGCCTTTTCGGCAAGAGGCTCTGCCGCGGCCGAGTGCCATGAGATGTTGCGTCTCTGGGAAAGCACAGATCCCCACTGCTGTTGTGCCTGTAGATAGGGTGCCAAGGCACCGTGAAGAGCAGCAAGAGCTTTCAGGCTGGGCCCTTCCTTGTGGGAGAAGGAGCCGGACGTTTGCCTTTTCGGCAAGAGGCTCTGCCGCGGCCGAGTGCCATGAGATGTTGAGTCTCTGGGAAAGCACAGATCCCCACTGCTGTTGTGCCTGTAGATAGGGCACCAAGGCACCGTGAAGAGCAGCAAGAGCTTTCAGGTCTGGACCCTTCCTTGTGGGAGAAGGAGCCGGACGTTTGCCTTTTCGGCAAGAGGCTCTGCCGCGGCCGAGCGCCATGAGATGTTGCGTCTCTGGGAAAGCACAGATCCCCACTGCTGTTGTGCCTGTAGATAGGGCGCCAAGGCACCGTGAAGAGCAGCAAGAGCTTAAGGGCTGGGCCCTTCCTTGTGGGAGAAGGAGCCGGACGTTTGCCTTTTCGGCAAGAGTCACTGCCGTGGCCGAGCGCCATGAGATGTTGCGTCTCTGGGAAAGCACAGATCCCCACTGCTGTTGGTGCCTGTAGATAGGGCGCCAAGGCACTGTGAGAGCAGCAAGAGCTTTCAGGGCTGGGCCCTTCCTTGTGGGAGAAGGAGCCGGACGTTTGCCTTTTTCGGCAAGAGGCTCTGCCGCGGCCGAGCGCCATGAGATGTTGCGTCTCTGGGAAAGCACAGATCCCCACTGCTGTTGTGCCTGTAGATAGGGCGCCAAGGCACTGTGAGAGCAGCAAGAGCTTTCAGGGCTGGGCCCTTCCTTGTGGGAGAAGGAGCCGGACGTTTGCCTTTTCGGCAAGAGGCTCTGCCGCGGCCGAGCGCCATGAGAAGTTGCGTCTCTGGGAAAGCACAGATCCCCACTGCTGTTGTGCCTGTAGATAGGGCGCCAAGGCACTGTGAGAGCAGCAAGAGCTTTCAGGGCTGGGCCCTTCCTTGTGGGAGAAGGAGCCGGACGTTTGCCTTTTCGCCAATAGGCACTGCCGCGGCCGAGCGCCATGAGATGTTGCGTCTCTGGGAAAGCACAGATCCCCACTGCTGTTGTGCCTGTAGATAGGGCGCCAAGGCACCGTGAAGAGCAGCAAGAGCTTTCAGGGCTGGGCCCTTCCTTGTGGGAGAAGGAGCCGGACGTTTGCCTTTTCGGCAAGAGGCTCTGCCGCGGCCGAGCGCCATGAGATGTTGCGTCTCTGGGAAAGCACAGATCCCCAGTGCTGTTGTGCCTGTAGATAGGGCGCCAAGGCACCGTGAAGAGCAGCAAGAGCTTTCAGGGCTGGGCCCTTCCTTGTGGGAGAAGGAGGCCGGACGTTTGCCTTTTCGGCAAGAGGCTGTGCCGCGGCCGAGCGCCATGAGATGTTGCATCTCTGGGGAAAGCACAGATCCCCACTGCTGTTGTGCCTGTAGATAGGGCGCAAAGGCACCGTGAAGAGCAGCAAGAGCTTTCAGGGCTGGGCCCTTCCTTGTGGGAGAAGGAGCCGGACGTTTGCCTTTTCGGCAAGAGGCCTCTGCCGCGGGCCGAGTGCCATGAGATGTTGCGTCTCTGGGAAAGCACAGATCCCCACTGCTGTTGTGCCTGTAGATAGGGTGCCAAGGCACCGTGAAGAGCAGCAAGAGCTTTCAGGGCTGGGCCCTTCCTTGTGGGAGAAGGAGCCGGACGTTTGCCTTTTCGGCAAGAGGCTCTGGCCGCGGCCGAGTGCCATGAGATGTTGAGTCTCTGGGAAAGCACAGATCCCCACTGCTGTTGTGCCTGTAGATAGGGCACCAAGGCACCGTGAAGAGCAGCAAGAGCTTTCAGGTCTGGACCCTTCCTTGTGGGAGAAGGAGCCGGACGTTTGCCTTTTCGGCAAGAGGCTCTGCCGCGGCCGAGCGCCATGAGATGTTGCGTCTCTGGGAAAGCACAGATCCCCACTGCTGTTGTGCCTGTAGATAGGGCGCCAAGGCACCGTGAAGAGCAGCAAGAGCTTAAGGGCTGGGCCCCTTCCTTCTGGGAGAAGGAGCCGGACGTTTGCCTTTTCGGCAAGAGTCACTGCCGTGGCCGGAGCGCCATGAGATGTTGCGTCTCTGGGAAAGCACAGATCCCCACTGCTGTTGTGCCTGTAGATAGGGCGCCAAGGCACTGTGAGAGCAGCAAGAGCTTTCAGGGCTGGGCCCTTCCTTGTGGAGAAGGAGCCGGACGTTTGCCCTTTTCGGCAAGAGGCTCTGCCGCGGCCGAGCGCCATGAGATGTTGCGTCTCTGGGAAAGCACAGATCCCCACTGCTGTTGTGCTGTAGATAGGGCGCCAAGGCACTGTGAGAGCAGCAAGAGCTTTCAGGGCTGGGCCCTTCCTTGTGGGAGAAGGAGCCGGACGTTTGCCTTTTCGGGAAGAGGCTGTGCCGCGGACCGAGCGCCATGAGAAGTTGCGTCTCTGGGAAAGCACAGATCCCCAGTGCTGTTGTGCCTTGTAGATAGGGCGCCAAGGCACCGTGAAGAGCAGCAAGAGCTTTCAGGGCTGGGCCCTTCCTTGTGGGAGAAGGAGCCGGACGTTTGCCTTTTCGGCAAGAGGCTCTGCCGCGGGCCCGAGCGCCATGAGATGTTGCGTCTCTGGGAAAGCACAGATCCCCACTGCTGTTGTGCCTGTAGATAGGGCGCCAAGGCACCGTGAAGAGCAGCAAGAGCTTTCAGGGCTGGGCCCTTCCTTGTGGGAGAAGGAGCCGGACGTTTGCCTTTTCGCCAAGAGGTAATGCCGTGGCCGAGCGCCATGAGATGTTGCTTCTCTGGGAAAGCACAGATCCCCAGTGCTGCTGTGCCTGTAGATAGGGCGCAAAGGCACCGTGAAGAGCAGCAAGAGCTTTCAGGGGCTGGGCCCTTCCTTGTGGGAGAAGGAGCCGGACGTTTGCCTTTTCGGCAAGAGGCTGTGCCGCAGCCGAGCGCCATGAGAAGTTGTGTCTCTGGGAAAGCACAGATCCCCAGTGCTGTTGTGCCTGTAGATAGGGCGCCAAGGCACCGTGAAGAGCAGCAAGAGTTTCAGGTCTGGGCCCTTCCTTGTGGGAGAAGGAGCCGGACGTTTGCCTTTTCGGCAAGAGGCTCTGCCGCGGCCGAGCGCCATTGAGATGTTGCGTCTCTGGGAAAGCACAGATCCCCACTGCTGTTGTGCCTGTAGATAGGGCACTAAGGCACCGTGAAGAGCAGCAAGAGCATTCAGGGCTGGGCCCTTCCTTGTGGGAGAAGGAGCCGGACGTTTGCCTTTTAGGCAAGAGGCTCTGCCGCGGCCGAGCGCCATGAGATGTTGCGTCTCTGGGAATGCACAGATCCCCACTGCTGTTGTGCCTGTAGATAGGGCGCCAAGGCACTGTGAGAGCAGCAAGAGCTTTCAGGGCTGGGCCCTTCCTTGTGGGAGAAGGAGCCGGACGTTTGCCTTTTTGGCAAGAGGCTCTTCCGCGGCTCGAGCGCCATGAGAAGTTGCGTCTCTGGGAAAGCACAGATCCCCAGTGCTGTTGTGCCTGTAGATAGGGCGCCAAGGCACCGTGAAGAGCAGCAACAGCTTTCAGGGCTGGGCCCTTCCTTGTGGGAGAAGGAGCCGGACGTTTGCCTTTTCGGCAAGAGGCTCTGCCGCGGTCCGAGCGCCATGAGATGTTGCGTCTCTGGGAAAGCACAGATCCCCACTGCTGTTGTGCTTGTAGATAGGGCGCCAAGGCACCGTGAAGAGCAGCAACAGCTTTCAGGGCTGGGCCCTTCCTTGTGGGAGAAGGAGCCGGACGTTTGTCTTTTTGGCAAGAGGCTGTGCCGCGGCCGAGTGCCATGAGATGTTGCGTCTCTGGGAAGCACAGATCCCCACTGCTGTTGTGCCTGTAGATAGGGCGCCAAGGCACCATGAAGAGCAGCAAGAGCTTTCAGGGCTGGGCCCTTCCTTGTGGGAGAAGGAGCCGGACGTTTGCCTTTTTGGCAAGAGGCTCTGCCGCGGCCGAGCGCCATGAGAAGTTGCGTCTCTGGGAAAGCACAGATCCCCACTGCTGTTGTGCCTGTAGATAGGGCGCCAAGGCACCGTGAAGAGCAGCAAGAGCTTTCAGGGCTGGGCCCTTCGCTTGTGGGAGAAGGAGCCGGACGTTTGCCTTTTCGGCAAGAGGCTGTGCCTGCGGCCGAGCGCCATGAGAAGTTGCATCTGGGAACGCACAGATCCCCACTGCTGTTGTGCCTGTAGATAGGGCGCAAAGGCACCGTGAAGAGCAGCAAGAGCTTTCAGGGCTGGTCCCTTCCTTGTGGGAGAAGGAGCCGGACGTTTGCCTTTTCGGCAAGAGGCTGTGCCGCGGCCGAGCGCCATGAGAAATTGCATGTGGGAACGCACAGATCCCCACTGCTGTTGTGCCAGTAGATAGGGCACAAAGGCACTGTGAAGAGCAGCAAGAGCTTTCAGGGCTGGGCCCTTCCTTGTGGGAGAAGGAGCCGGATGTTTGCCTTTTCGGCAAGAGGCTCTGCCGCGGCCGAGTGCCATGAGATGTTGCGTCTCTGGGAAAGCACAGATCCCCACTGCTGTTGTGCCTGTAGATAGGGTGCCAAGGCACCGTGAAAGAGCAGCAAGAGCCTTTCAGGGCTGGGCCCTTCCTTGTGGGAGAAGGAGCCGGACGTTTGCCTTTTCGCCAATAGGCACTGCCGCGGCCGAGCGCCATGAGATGTTGCGTCTCTGGGAAAGCACAGATCCCCCACTGCTGTTTGTGCCTCTAGATAGGGCGCCAAGGCACCGTGAAGAGCAGCAAGAGCTTTCAGGGCTGGGCCCTTCCTTGTGGGAGAAGGAGCCGGACGTTTGCCTTTTCGGCAAGAGGCTGTGCCGCGGCCGAGCCGCCATGAGATGTTGCGTCTCTGGGAAAGCACAGATCCCCAGTGCTGTTGTGCCTGTAGATAGGGCACCAAGGCACCGTGAAGAGCAGCAAGAGTTTCAGGGCTGGGCCCTTCCTTGTGGGGAGAAGGAGCCGGACGTTTGCCTTTTCGGCAAGAGGCTCTGCCGCGGCCGAGTGCATGAGATGTTGAGTCTCTGGGAAAGCACAGATCCCCACTGCTGTTGTGCCTGTAGATAGGGCACCAAGGCACCGTGAAGAGCAGCAAGAGCTTTCAGGTCTGGACCCTTCCTTGTGGGAGAAGGAGCCGGACGTTTGCCTTTTCGGCAAGAGGCTCTGCCGCGGCCGAGCACCATGAGATGTTGCGTCTCTGGGAAAGCACAGATCCCCACTGCTGTTGTGCCTGTAGATAGGGCGCCAAGGCACCGTGAAGAGCAGCAAGAGCTTAAGGGCTGGGCCCTTCCTTCTGGGAGAAGGAGCCGGACGTTTGCCTTTTCGGCAAGAGTCACTGCCGTGGCCGAGCGCCATGAGATGTTGCGTCTCTGGGAAAGCACAGATCCCCACTGCTGTTGTGCCTGTAGATAGGGCGCCCAAGGCACTGTGAGAGCAGCAAGAGCTTTTCAGGGGCTGGGCCCTTCCTTGTGGGAGAAGGAGCCGGACGTTTGCCTTTTCGGCAAGAGGCTCTGCCGCGGACCGAGCGCCATGAGATGTTGCGTCTCTGGGAAAGCACAGATCCCCACTGCTGTTGTGCCTGTAGATAGGGCGCCAAGGCACTGTGAGAGCAGCAAGAGCTTTCAGGGCTGGGCCCTTCCTTGTGGAGAAGGAGCCGGACGTTTGCCTTTTCGGGAAGAGGCTCTGCCGCGGCCGAGCGCCATGAGAAGTTGCGTCTCTGGGAAAGCACAGATCCCCAGTGCTGTTGTGCCTGTAGATAGGGCGCCAAGGCACCGTGAAGAGCAGCAAGAGCTTTCAGGGCTGGGCCCTTCCTTGTGGGAGAAGGAGCCGGACGTTTGCCTTTTCGGCAAGAGGCCTCTGCCGCGGCTCGAGCGCCATGAGATGTTGCGTCTCTGGGAAAGCACAGATCCCCACTGCTGTTGTGCCTGTAGATAGGGCGCCAAGGCACCGTGAAGAGCAGCAAGAGCTTTCAGGGCTGGGCCCTTCCTTGTGGGAGAAGGAGCCGGACGTTTGCCTTTTCGCCAAGAGGTAATGCAGTGGCCGAGCGCCATGAGATGTTGCTTCTCTGGGAAAGCACAGATCCCCAGTGCTGCTGTGCCTGTAGATAGGGCGCAAAGGCACCGTGAAGAGCAGCAAGAGCTTTCAGGGCTGGGCCCTTCCTTGTGGGAGAAGGAGCCGGACGTTTGCCTTTTCGGCAAGAGGCTGTGCCGCAGCCGAGCGCCATGAGAAGTTGTGTCTCTGGGAAAGCACAGATCCCCACTGCTGTTGTGCCTGTAGATAGGGCGCCAAGGGCACCGTGAAGAGCAGCAAGAGTTTCAGGTCTGGGCCCTTCCTTGTGGGAGAAGGAGCCGGACGTTGCCTTTTCGGCAAGAGGCTCTGCCGCGGCCGAGCGCCATGAGATGTTGCGTCTCTGGGAAAGCACAGATCCCCCACTGCTGTTGTGCCTGTAGATAGGGCACTAAGGCACCGTGAAGAGCAGCAAGAGCATTCAGGGCTGGGCCCTTCCTTGTGGGAGAAGGAGCCGGACGTTTGCCTTTTAGGCAAGAGGCTCTGCCGCGGCCCGAGCGCCATGAGATGTTGCGTCTCTGGGAAATGCACAGATCCCCACTGCTGTTGTGCCTGTAGATAGGGCGCCAAGGCACTGTGAGAGCAGCAAGAGCTTTCAGGGCTGGCCCCTTCCTTGTGGGGAGAAGGAGCCGGACGGTTGCCTTTTTGGCAAGAGGCTCTTCCGCGGCCGAGCGCCATGAGAAGTTGCGTCTCTGGGAAAGCACAGATCCCCAGTGCTGTTGTGCCTGTAGATAGGGCGCCAAGGCACCGTGAAGAGCAGCAACAGCTTTCAGGGCTGGGCCCTTCCTTGTGGGAGAAGGAGCCGGACGTTTGCCTTTTCGGCAAGAGGCTGTGCCGCGGCCGAGCGCCATGAGATGTTGCGTCTCTGGGAAAGCACAGATCCCCACTGCTGTTGTGCTTGTAGATAGGGCGCCAAGGCACCGTGAAGAGCAGCAACAGCTTTCAGGGCTGGGCCCTTCCTTGTGGGAGAAGGAGCCGGACGTTTGTCTTTTTGGCAAGAGGCTGTGCCGCGGCCGAGTGCCATGAGATGTTGCGTCTCTGGGAAAGCACAGATCCCCACTGCTGTTGTGCCTGTAGATAGGGCACCAAGGCACCATGAAGAGCAGCAAGAGCTTTCAGGGCTGGGCCTTCCTTGTGGGAGAAGGAGCCGGACGTTTGCCTTTTTGGCAAGAGGCTCTGCCGCGGCCGAGCGCCATGAGAAGTTGCGTCTCTGGGAAAGCACAGATCCCCACTGCTGTTGTGCCTGTAGATAGGGCGCCAAGGCACCGTGAAGAGCAGCAAGAGCTTTCAGGGCTGGGCCCTTCCTTGTGGGAGAAGGAGCCGGACGTTTGCCTTTTCGGCAAGAGGCTGTGCCGCGGCCGAGCGCCATGAGAAGTTGCATCTGGGAACGCACAGATCCCCACTGCTGTTGTGCCTGTAGATAGGGCGCAAAGGCACCGTGAAGAGCAGCAAGAGCTTTCAGGGCTGGTCCCTTCCTTGTGGGAGAAGGAGCCGGACGTTTGCCTTTTCGGCAAGAGGCTGTGCCGCGGCCGAGCGCCATGAGAAATTGCATGTGGGAACGCACAGATCCCCACTGCTGTTGTGCCAGTAGATAGGGCACAAAGGCACTGTGAAGAGCAGCAAGAGCTTTCAGGGCTGGGCCCTTCCTTGTGGGAGAAGGAGCCGGATGTTTGCCTTTTCGGCAAGAGGCTCTGCCGCGGCCGAGTGCCATGAGATGTTGCGTCTCTGGGAAAGCACAGATCCCCACTGCTGTTGTGCCTGTAGATAGGGTGCCAAGGCACCGTGAAGAGCAGCAAGAGCTTTCAGGGCTGGGGCCCTTCCTTGTGGGAGAAGGAGCCGGACGTTTGCCTTTTCGCCAATAGGCACTGCCGCGGCCGAGCGCCATGAGATGTTGCGTCTCTGGGAAAGCACAGATCCCCACTGCTGTTGTGCCTCTAGATAGGGCGCCCAAGGCACCGTGAAGAGCAGCAAGAGCTTTCAGGGCTGGGCCCTTCCTTGTGGGAGAAGGAGCCGGACGTTTGCCTTTTCGGCAAGAGGCTGTGCCGCGGCCGAGCGCCATGAGATGTTGCGTCTCTGGGAAAGCACAGATCCCCACTGCTGTCTGTGCCTGTAGATAGGGCACCAAGGCACCGTGAAGAGCAGCAAGAGCTTTCAGGTCTGGACCCTTCCTTGTGGGAGAAGGAGCCGGACGTTTGCCTTTTCGGCAAGAGGCTCTGCCGCGGCCGAGCGCCATGAGATATTGCGTCTCTGGGAAAGCACAGATCCCCAGTGCTGTTGTGCCTGTAGATAGGCGCCAAGGCACCGTGAAGAGCAGCAACAGCTTAAGGGCTGGGCCCTTCCTTGTGGGAGAAGGAGCCGGACGTTTGCCTTTTCGGCATGAGGCACTGCCGCGGCCGAGCGCCATGAGATGTTGCGTCTCTGGGAAAGCACAGATCCCCACTGCTGTTGTGCCTGTAGATAGGGCGCCAAGGCACCGTGAAGAGCAGCAAGAGCTTTCAGGGCTGGGCCCTTCCTTGTGGGAGAAGGAGCCGGACGTTTGCCTTTTCGGCAAGAGGCTCTGCCGCGGCCGAGCGCCATGAGATGTTGCGTCTCTGGGAAAGCACAGATCCCCACTGCTGTTGTGCCTGTAGATAGGGCGCCAAGGCACTGTGAGAGCAGCAAGAGCTTTCAGGGCTGGGCCCTTCCCTTGTGGGAGAAGGAGCCGGACGTTTGCCTTTTCGGCAAGAGGCTGTGCCGCGGCCGAGCGCCATGAGATGTTGCGTCTCTGGGAAAGCACAGATCCCCAGTGCTGTTGTGCCTGTAGATAGGGCGCCAAGGCACCGTGAAGAGCAGCAAGAGCTTTCAGGGCTGGGCCCTTCCTTGTGGGGAGAAGGAGCCGGACGTTTGCCTTTTCGGCAAGAGGCTCTGCCGCGGCCGAGCGCCATGAGATGTTGCGTCTCTGGGAAAGCACAGATCCCCAGTGCTGTTGTGCCTGTAGATAGGGCGCCAAGGCACCGTGAAGAGCAGCAACAGCTTAAGGGCTGGGCCCTTCCTTCTGGGAGAAGGAGCCGGACGTTTGCCTTTTCGGCATGAGGCACTGCCGCGGCGAGCGCCATGAGATGTTGCGTCTCTGGAAAGCACAGATCCCCACTGCTGTTGTGCCTGTAGATAGGGCGCCAAGGCACTGTGAGAGCAGCAAGAGCTTTCAGGGCTGGGCCCTTCCTTGTGGGAGAAGGAGCCGGAACGTTTGCCTTTTCGGCAAGAGGCTGTGCCGCGGCCGAGCGCCATGAGATGTTGCGTGTCTGGGAAAGCACAGATCCCCAGTGCTGTTGTGCCTGTAGATAGGGCGCCAAGGCACTGTGAGAGCAGCAAGAGCTTTCAGGGCTGGGGCCCTTCCTTGTGGGAGAAGGAGCCGGACGTTTGCCTTTTCGGCAAGAGGCTGTTGCCGCGGCCGAGCGCCATGAGATGTTGCGTCTCTTGGAAAGCACAGATCCCCAGTGCTGTTGTGCTGTAGATAGGGCGCCAAGGGCACCGTGAAGAGCAGCAAGAGCTTTCAGGGCTGGGCCCTTCCTTGTGGAGAAGGAGCCGGACGTTTGCCTTTTCGGCAAGAGGCTGTGCCGCGGTCCGAGCGCCATGAGATGTTGCGTCTCTGGGAAAGCACAGATCCCCACTGCTGTTGTGCCTGTAGATAGGGCGCCAAGGCACCGTGAAGAGCAGCAAGAGCTTTCAGGGCTGGGCCCTTCCCTTCTGGGAGAAGGAGCCGGACGTTTGCCTTTTCGCCAAGAGGTAATGCCGTGGCCGAGCGCCATGAGATGTTGCTTCTCTGGGAAAGCACAGATCCCCAGTGCTGCTGTGCCTGTAGATAGGGCGCAAAGGCACCGTGAAGAGCAGCAAGAGCTTTCAGGGCTGGGCCCTTCCTTGTGGGAGAAGGAGCCGGACGTTTGCCTTTCGGCAAGAGGCTCTGCCGCGGCCGAGTGCCATGAGATGTTGCGTCTCTTGGAAAGCACAGATCCCCACTGCTGTTGTGCCTGTAGATAGGTGCCAAGGCACCGTGAAGAGCAGCAAGAGCTTTCAGGGCTGGGCCCTTCCTTGTGGGAGAAGGAGCCGGACGTTTGCCTTTTCGCCAATAGGCACTGCTGCGGCCGAGCGCCATGAGATGTTGCGTCTCTGGGAAAGCACAGATCCCCAGTGCTGTTGTGCCTGTAGATAGGGCGCCTAGGCACTGTGAGAGCAGCAAGAGCTTTCAGGGCTGGGCCCTTCCTTGTGGGAGAAGGAGCCGGATGTTTGCCTTTTCGGCAGGAGGCTGTGCCGCGGCCGAGCGCCATGAGATGTTGCGTCTCTGGGAAAGCACAGATCCCCACTGCTGTTGTGCCTGTAGATAGGGCGCCAAGGCACCAGTGAAGAGCAGCAAGAGCTTTCAGGGCTGGGCCCTTCCTTGTGGGAGAAGGAGCCGGACGTTTGCCTTTTCGGCAAGAGGCTCTGCCGCGGCCGAGCGCCATGAGATGTTGCGTCTCTGGGAAAGCACAGATCCCCACTGCTGTTGTGCCTGTAGATAGGGCGCCAAGGCACTGTGAGAGCAGCAAGAGCTTTCAGGGCTGGGCCCTTCCTTGTGGGAGAAGGAGCCGGACGTTTGCCTTTTCGGCAAGAGGCTCTGCCGCGGCCGAGCGCCATGAGATGTTGCGTCTCTGGGAAAGCACAGATCCCCACTGCTGTTGTGCCTGTAGATAGGGCGCCAAGGCACCGTGAAGAGCAGCAAGAGCTTTCAGGGCTGGGCCCTTCCTTGTGGGAGAAGGAGCCGGACGTTTGCCTTTTCGCCAAGAGGTAATGCCGTGGCCGAGCGCCATGAGATGTTGCTTCTCTGGGAAAGCACAGATCCCCAGTGCTGCTGTGCCTGTAGATAGGGCGCCAAGGCACCGTGAAGAGCAGCAAGAGCTTTCAGGGCTGGGCCCTTCCTTGTGGGAGAAGGAGCCGGACGTTTGCCTTTTCGGCAAGAGGCTCTGCCGCAGCCGAGCGCCATGAGAAGTTGTGTCTCTGGGAAAGCACAGATCCCCAGTGCTGTTGTGCCTGTAGATAGGGCGCCAAGGCACCGTGAAGAGCAGCAAGAGTTTCAGGTCTGGGCCCATCCTTGTGGGAGAAGGAGCCGGACGTTTGCCTTTTCGGCAAGAGGCTCTGCCGCGGCCGAGCGCCATGAGATGTTGCGTCTCTGGGAAAGCACAGATCCCCACTGCTGTTGTGCCTGTAGATAGGGCACCAAGGCACCGTGAAGAGCAGGAAGAGCATTCAGGGCTGGGCCCTTCCTTGTGGGAGAAGGAGCCGGACGTTTGCCTTTTCGGCAAGAGGCTCTGCCGCGGCCGAGCGCCATGAGATGTTGCGTCTCTGGGAATGCACAGATCCCCACTGCTGTTGTGCCTGTAGATAGGGTGCCAAGGCACCGTGAAGAGCAGCAAGAGCTTTCAGGGCTGGGCCCTTCCTTGTGGGAGAAGGAGCCGGACGTTTGCCTTTTCAGGAAGAGGCACTGCCGCGGCCGAGCGCCATGAGAAATTGCGTCTCTGGGAAAGCACAGATCCCCACTGCTGTTGTGCCTGTAGATAGGGCGCCAAGGCACCATGAAGAGCAGCAAGAGCTTTCAGGGCTGGGCCCTTCCTTGTGGGAGAAGGAGCCGGACGTTTGCCTTTTCGGCAAGAGGCTGTGCCGCGGCCGAGCGCCATGAGATGTTGCGTCTCTGGGAAAGCACAGATCCCCAGTGCTGTTGTGCCTGTAGATAGGGCGCCAAGGCACCGTGAAGAGCAGCAAGAGCTTTCAGGGCTGGGCCCTTCCTTGTGGGAGAAGGAGCCGGACGTTTGCCTTTTCAGCAAGAGGCTCTGCCGCGGCCGAGCGGCATGAGATGTTGCGTCTCTGGGAAAGCACAGATCCCCACTGCTCTTGTGCCTGTAGATAGGGCGCCAAGGCACCGTGAAGAGCAGCAAGAGCTTTCAGGGCTGGGCCCTTCCTTGTGGGAGAAGGAGCCGGACGTTTGCCTTTTCGGGAAGAGGCTCTGCCGCAGCCGAGCGCCATGAGATGTTGCGTCTCTGGGAAAGCACAGATCCCCAGTGCTGTTGTGCCTGTAGATAGGGCGCCAAGGCACCGTGAAGAGCAGCAAGAGCTTTCAGGGCTGGGGCCTTCCTTGTGGGAGAAGGAGCCGGACGTTTGCCTTTTCGGCAAGAGGCTCTGCCGCGACCGAGCGCCATGAGATGTTGCGTCTCTGGGAAAGCACAGATCCCCACTGCTGTTGTGCCTGTAGATAGGGCGCCAAGGCACCGTGAAGAGCAGCAAGAGCTTTCAGGGCTGGGCCCTTCCTTGTGGGAGAAGGAGCCGGACGGTTGCCTTTTCGGCAAGAGGCTCTGCCGCGGCCGAGCGCCATGAGATGTTGCGTCTCTGGGAAAGCACAGATCCCCAGTGCTGTTGTGCCTGTAGATAGGGCGCCAAGGCACTGTGAGAGCAGCAAGAGGTTTCAGGGCTGGGCCCTTCCTTGTGGGAGAAGGAGCCGGACGTTTGCCTTTTTGGCAAGAGGCTCTGCCGCGGCCGAGCGCCATGAGAAGTTGCGTCTCTGGGAAAGCACAGATCCCCACTGCTGTTGTGCCTGTAGATAGGGCGCCAAGGCACCGTGAAGAGCAGCAAGAGCTTTCAGGGCTGGGCCCTTCCTTGTGGGAGAAGGAGCCGGACGTTTGCCTTTTCGGCAAGAGGCTCTGCCGCGGCCGAGCGCCATGAGAAGTTGCGTCTCTGGGAAAGCACAGATCCCCAGTGCTGTTGTGCCTGTAGATAGGGCGCAAAGGCACCGTGAAGAGCAGCAACAGCTTTCAGGGCTGGGCCCTTCCTTGTGGGAGAAGGAGCCGGACGTTTGCCTTTTCGGCAAGAGGCTCTGCCGGCGGCCGAGCACCATGAGATGTTGCGTCTCTGGGAAAGCACAGATCCCCACTGCTGTTGTGCCTGTAGATAGGGCGCCAAGGCACCGTGAAGAGCAGCAAGAGCTTTCAGGGCTGGGCCCTTCCTTGTGGGAGAAGGAGCCGGACGTTTGTCTTTTTGGCAAGAGGCTGTGCCGCAGCCGAGCGCCATGAGAAGTTGCGTCTCTGGGAAAGCACAGATCCCCACTGCTGTTGTGCCTGTAGATAGGGCGCCAAGGCACCGTGAAGAGCAGCAAGAGCTTTCAGGGCTGGGCCCTTCCTTCTGGGAGAAGGAGCCGGACGTTTGCCTTTTTGGCAAGAGGCTCTGCCGCGGCCGAGCGCCATGAGAAGTTGCGTCTCTGGGAAAGCACAGATCCCCACTGCTGTTGTGCCTGTAGATAGGGCGCCAAGGCACCGTGAAGAGCAGCAAGAGCTTTCAGGGCTGGGCCCTTCCTTGTGGGAGAAGGAGCCGGACGTTTGCCTTTTCGGCAAGAGGCTCTGCCGCGGCCGAGCGCCATGAGATGTTGCGTCTCTGGGAAAGCACAGATCCCCACTGCTGTTGTGCCTGTAGATAGGGCGCCAAGGCACCGTGAAGAGCAGCAAGAGCTTTCAGGGCTGGGCCCTTCCTTGTGGGAGAAGGAGCCGGACGTTTGCCTTTTCGGCAAGAGGCTCTGCCGCGGCCGAGCGCCATGAGAAGTTGCGTCTCTGGGAAAGCACAGATCCCCCAGTGCTGTTGTGCCTGTAGATAGGGCACCAAGGCACCGTGAAGAGCAGCAAGAGCTTTCAGGGCTGGGCCCTTCCTTGTGGGAGAAGGAGGCAGACGTTTGCCTTTTCGGCAAGAGGCTCTGCCGCGGCCGAGCGCCATGAGAAGTTGCGTCTCTGGGAAAGCACAGATCCCCAGTGCTGTTGTGCCTGTAGATAGGGCGCCAAGGCACCGTGAAGAGCAGCAAGAGCTTTCAGGGCTGGGCCCTTCCTTGTGGGAGAAGGAGCCGGACGTTTGCCTTTTCGCCAAGAGGCACTGCCGTGGCCGAACGCCATGAGATGTTGCTTCTCTGGGAAAGCACAGATCCCCAGTGCTGCTGTGCCTGTAGATAGGGCGCAAAGGCACCGTGAAGAGCAGCAACAGGTTTCAGGGCTGGGCCCTTCCTTGTGGGAGAAGGAGCCGGACGTTTGCCTTTTCGGCAAGAGGCTGTGCCGCAGCCGAGCGCCATGAGATGTTGCGTCTCTGGGAAAGCACAGATCCCCACTGCTGTTGTGCCTGTAGATAGGGCGCCAAGGCACCGTGAAGAGCAGCAAGAGCTTTCAGGGCTGGGCCCTTCCTTGTGGGAGAAGGAGCCGGACGTTTGCCTTTTCGGCAAAAGGCTCTGCCGCGGCCGAGCGCCATGAGATGTTGCGTCTCTGGGAAAGCACAGATCCCCAGTGCTGTTGTGCCTGTAGATAGGGCGCCAAGGCACCGTGAAGAGCAGCAACAGCTTTCAGGGCTGGGCCCTTCCTTCTGGGAGAAAGAGCCGGACGTTTGCCTTTTCGGCAAGAGGCTCTGCCGCGGCCGAGCGCCATGAGAAGTTGCGTCTCTGGGAAAGCACAGATCCCCAGTGCTGTTGTGCCTGTAGATAGGGCGCCAAGGCACCGTGAAGAGCAGCAAGAGCTTAAGGGCTGGGCCCTTCCTTCTGGGAGAAGGAGCCGGACGTTTGCCTTTTCGGCAAGAGGCACTGCCGCGGCCGAGCGCCATGAGAAATTGCGTCTCTGGGAAAGCACAGATCCCCACTGCTGTTGTGCCTGTAGATAGGGCGCCAAGGCACCGTGAAGAGCAGCAAGAGCTTTCAGGGCTGGACCCTTCCTTGTGGGAGAAGGAGCCGGACGTTTGCCTTTTCGGCAAGAGGCTCTGCCGCGGCCGAGCGCCATGAGATGTTGCGTCTCTGGGAAAGCACAGATCCCCACTGCTGTTGTGCCTGTAGATAGGGCGCCAAGGCACTGTGAGAGCAGCAAGAGCTTTCAGGGCTGGGCCCTTCCTTGTGGGAGAAGGAGCCGGACGTTTGCCTTTTCGGCAAGAGGCTGTGCCGCGGCCGAGCGCCATGAGAAGTTGCGTCTCTGGGAAAGCACAGATCCCCACTGCTGTTGTGCCTGTAGATAGGGCGCCAAGGCACCGTGAAGAGCAGCAAGAGCTTTCAGGGCTGGGCCCTTCCTTCTGGGAGAAGGAGCCGGACGTTTGCCTTTTCGGCAAGAGGCTCTGCCGCGGCCCGAGCGCCATGAGATGTTGCGTCTCTGGGAAAGCACAGATCCCCAGTGCTGTTGTGCCTGTAGATAGGGCGCCAAGGCACCGTGAAGAGCAGCAAGAGCTTTCAGGGCTGGGCCCTTCCTTGTGGGAGAAGGAGCCGGACATTTGCCTTTTCGGCAAGAGTCTCTGCCGCGGCCGAGCGCCATGAGATGTTGCGTCTCTGGGAAAGCACAGATCCCCACTGCTGTTGTGCCTGTAGATAGGGTGCCAAGGCACTGTGAAGAGCAGCAAGAGCTTTCAGGGCTGGGCCCTTCCTTGTGGGAGAAGGAGCCGGACGTTTGCCTTGTCGGCAAGAGGCTCTGCCGCGGCCGAGCGCCATGAGAAGTTGCGTCTCTGGGAAAGCACAGATCCCCAGTGCTGTTGTGCCTGTAGATAGGGCGCCAAGGCACCGTGAAGAGCAGCAAGAGCTTTCAGGGCTGGGCCCTTCCTTGTGGGAGAAGGAGCCGGACGTTTGCCTTTTCGGCAAGAGGTTCTGCCGCGGCCGAGCGCCATGAGATGTTGCGTCTCTGGGAAAGCACAGATCCCCACTGCTGTTGTGCCTGTAGATAGGGCGCCAAGGCACCGTGAAGAGCAGCAACAGCTTTCAGGGCTGGGCCCTTCCTTGTGGGAGAAGGAGCCGGATGTTTGCCTTTTTGGCAAGAGGCTCTGCCGCGGCCGACCACCATGAGATGTTTCGTCTCTGGGAAAGCACAGATCCCCAGTGCTGTTGTGCCTGTAGATAGGGCGCCAAGGCACCGTGAAGAGCAGCAAGAGCTTTCAGGGCTGGGCCCTTCCTTGTGGGAGAAGGAGCCGGACGTTTGCCTTTTCGGCAAGAGGCTCTGCCGCGGCCGAGCGCCATGAGATGTTGCGTCTCTGGGAAAGCACAGATCCCCACTGCTGTTGTGCCTGGAGATAGGGCGCCAAGGCACCGTGAAGAGCAGCAAGAGCTTTCAGGGCTGGGCCCTTCCTTGTGGGAGAAGGAGCCGGACGTTTGCCTTTTTGGCAAGAGGCTCTTCCGCGGACGAGCGCCATGAGAAGTTGCGTCTCTGGGAAAGCACAGATCCCCACTGCTGTTGTGCCTGTAGATAGGGCGCCAAGGCACCGTGAAGAGCAGCAACAGCTTTCAGGGCTGGGCCCTTCCTTGTGGGAGAAGGAGCCGGACGTTTGCCTTTTCGGCAAGAGGCTCTGCCGCGGCCGAGCGCCATGAGATGTTGCGTCTCTGGGAAAGCACAGATCCCCACTGCTGTTGTGCCTGTAGATAGGGCGCCAAGGCACCGTGAAGAGCAGCAAGAGCTTTCAGGGCTGGGCCCTTCCTTGTGGGAGAAGGAGCCGGACGTTTGTCTTTTTGGCAAGAGGCTCTGCCGCGGCCGAGCGCCATGAGAAGTTGCGTCTCTGGGAAAGCACAGATCCCCACTGCTGTTGTGCCTGTAGATAGGGCGCCAAGGCACCGTGAAGAGCAGCAAGAGCTTTCAGGGCTGGGCCCTTCCTTGTGGGAGAAGGAGCCGGACGTTTGCCTTTTCGGCAAGAGGCTCTGCCGCGGCCGAGCGCCATGAGATGTTGCGTCTCTGGGAAAGCACAGATCCCCACTGCTGTTGTGCCTGGAGATAGGGCGCCAAGGCACCGTGAAGAGCAGCAAGAGCTTTCAGGGCTGGGCCCTTCCTTGTGGGAGAAGGAGCCGGACGTTTGCCTTTTCGGCAAGAGGCTCTGCCGCGGCCGAGCGCCATGAGAAGTTGCGTCTCTGGGAAAGCACAGATCCCCACTGCTGTTGTGCCTGTAGATAGGGCACCAAGGCACCGTGAAGAGCAGCAAGAGCTTTCAGGGCTGGGCCCTTCCTTGTGGGAGAAGGAGGCAGACGTTTGCCTTTTCGGCAAGAGGCTGTGCCGCGGCCGAGCGCCATGAGAAGTTGCGTCTCTGGGAAAGCACAGATCCCCACTGCTCTTGTGCCTGTAGATAGGGCGCCAAGGCACCGTGAAGAGCAGCAAGAGCTTTCAGGGCTGGGCCCTTCCTTGTGGGAGAAGGAGCCGGACGTTTGCCTTTTCGCCAAGAGGCACTGCCGTGGCCGAGCGCCATGAGATGTTGCTTCTCTGGGAAAGCACAGATCCCCAGTGCTGTTGTGCCTGTAGATAGGGCGCCAAGGCACCGTGAAGAGCAGCAAGAGCTTTCAGGGCTGGGCCCTTCCTTGTGGGAGAAGGAGCCGGACGTTTGCCTTTTCGGCAAGAGGCTCTGCCGCGGCCGAGCGCCATGAGAAGTTGCGTCTCTGGGAAAGCACAGATCCCCACTGCTGTTGTGCCTGTAGATAGGGCGCCAAGGCACCGTGAAGAGCAGCAATAGCTTAAGGGCTGGGCCCTTCCTTCTGGGAGAAGGAGCCGGACGTTTGCCTTTTCGGCAAGAGGCACTGCCGCGGCCGAGCGCCATGAGAAATTGCGTCTCTGGGAAAGCACAGATCCCCACTGCTGTTGTGCCTGTAGATAGGGCGCCAAGGCACCGTGAAGAGCAGCAAGAGCTTTCAGGGCTGGACCCTTCCTTGTGGGAGAAGGAGCCGGACGTTTGCCTTTTCGGCAAGAGGCTCTGCCGCGGCCGAGCGCCATGAGATGTTGCGTCTCTGGGAAAGCACAGATCCCCACTGCTGTTGTGCCTGTAGATAGGGCACCAAGGCACTGTGAGAGCAGCAAGAGCTTTCAGGGCTGGGCCCTTCCTTGTGGGAGAAGGAGCCGGACGTTTGCCTTTTCGGCAAGAGGCTGTGCCGCGGCCGAGCGCCATGAGAAGTTGCGTCTCTGGGAAAGCACAGATCCCCACTGCTGTTGTGCCTGTAGATAGGGCGCCAAGGCACCGTGAAGAGCAGCAAGAGCTTTCAGGGCTGGGCCCTTCCTTGTGGGAGAAGGAGGCAGACGTTTGCCTTTTCGGCAAGAGGCTCTGCCGCGGCCGAGCGCCATGAGAAATTGCGTCTCTGGGAAAGCACAGATCCCCACTGCTCTTGTGCCTGTAGATAGGGCGCCAAGGCACCGTGAAGAGCAGCAAGAGCTTTCAGGGCTGGGCCCTTCCTTGTGGGAGAAGGAGGCAGACGTTTGCCTTTTCGGCAAGAGGCTCTGCCGCGGCCGAGCGCCATGAGAAATTGCGTCTCTGGGAAAGCACAGATCCCCACTGCTCTTGTGCCTGTAGATAGGGCGCCAAGGCACCGTGAAGAGCAGCAAGAGCTTTCAGGGCTGGACCCTTCCTTGTGGGAGAAGGAGCCGGACGTTTGCCTTTTCGGCAAGAGGCTCTGCCGCGGCCGAGCGCCATGAGATGTTGCGTCTCTGGGAAAGCACAGATCCCCACTGCTGTTGTGCCTGTAGATAGGGCACCAAGGCACTGTGAGAGCAGCAAGAGCTTTCAGGGCTGGGCCCTTCCTTGTGGGAGAAGGAGCCGGACGTTTGCCTTTTCGGCAAGAGGCTGTGCCGCGGCCGAGCGCCATGAGAAGTTGCGTCTCTGGGAAAGCACAGATCCCCACTGCTGTTGTGCCTGTAGATAGGGCGCCAAGGCACCGTGAAGAGCAGCAAGAGCTTTCAGGGCTGGGCCCTTCCTTGTGGGAGAAGGAGGCAGACGTTTGCCTTTTCGGCAAGAGGCTCTGCCGCGGCCGAGCGCCATGAGATGTTGCGTATCTGGGAAAGCACAGATCCCCACTGCTCTTGTGCCTGTAGATAGGGCGCCAAGGCACCGTGAAGAGCAGCAAGAGCTTTCAGGGCTGGGCCCTTCCTTGTGGGAGAAGGAGCCGGACGTTTGCCTTTTCGGCAAGAGGCTCTGCCGCGGCCGAGCGCCATGAGATGTTGCGTCTCTGGGAAAGCACAGATCCCCACTGCTGTTGTGCCTGTAGATAGGGCGCCAAGGCACCGTGAAGAGCAGCAAGAGCTTTCAGGGCTGGGCCCTTCCTTGTGGGAGAAGGAGCCGGACGTTTGCCTTTTCGGCAAGAGGCTCTGCCTCGGCCGAGCGCCATGAGATGTTGCGTCTCTGGGAAAGCACAGATCCCCACTGCTGTTGTGCCTGTAGATAGGGCGCCAAGGCACCGTGAAGAGCAGCAACAGCTTTCAGGGCTGGGCCCTTCCTTGTGGGAGAAGGAGCCGGATGTTTGCCTTTTTGGCAAGAGGCTCTGCCGCGGCCGACCACCATGAGATGTTTCGTCTCTGGGAAAGCACAGATGCCCACTGCTGTTGTGCCTGTAGATAGGGCGCCAAGGCACCGTGAAGAGCAGCAAGAGCTTTCAGGGCTGGGCCCTTCCTTGTGGGAGAAGGAGCCGGACGTTTGCCTTTTCGGCAAGAGGCTCTTCCGCGGCCGAGCGCCATGAGAAGTTGCGTCTCTGGGAAAGCACAGATCCCCAGTGCTGTTGTGCCTGTAGATAGGGCGCCAAGGCACCGTGAAGAGCAGCAACAGCTTTCAGGGCTGGGCCCTTCCTTGAGGGAGAAGGAGCCGGACGTTTGCCTTTTCGGCAAGAGGCTCTGCCGCGGCCGAGCGCCATGAGATGTTGCGTCTCTGGGAAAGCACAGATCCCCACTGCTGTTGTGCCTGTAGATAGGGCGCCAAGGCACCGTGAAGAGCAGCAAGAGCTTTCAGGGCTGGGCCCTTCCTTGTGGGAGAAGGAGCCGGACGTTTGTCTTTTTGGCAAGAGGCTCTGCCGCGGCCGAGCGCCATGAGAAGTTGCGTCTCTGGGAAAGCACAGATCCCCAGTGCTGTTGTGCCTGTAGATAGGGCGCCAAGGCACCGTGAAGAGCAGCAAGAGCTTTCAGGGCTGGGCCCTTCCTTGTGGGAGAAGGAGCCGGACGTTTGCCTTTTCGGCAAGAGGCTCTGCCGCGGCCGAGCGCCATGAGATGTTGCGTCTCTGGGAAAGCACAGATCCCCACTGCTGTTGTGCCTGTATATAGGGCGCCAAGGCACCGTGAAGAGCAGCAAGAGCTTTCAGGGCTGGGCCCTTCCTTGTGGGAGAAGGAGCCGGACGTTTGCCTTTTCGGCAAGAGGCTCTGCCGCGGCCGAGCGCCATGAGAAGTTGCGTCTCTGGGAAAGCACAGATCCCCACTGCTGTTGTGCCTGTAGATAGGGCACCAAGGCACCGTGAAGAGCAGCAAGAGCTTTCAGGGCTGGGCCCTTCCTTGTGGGAGAAGGAGGCAGACGTTTGCCTTTTCGGCAAGAGGCTCTGCCGCGGCCGAGCGCCATGAGAAGTTGCGTCTCTGGGAAAGCACAGATCCCCACTGCTGTTGTGCCTGTAGATAGGGCGCCAAGGCACCGTGAAGAGCAGCAAGAGCTTTCAGGGCTGGGCCCTTCCTTGTGGGAGAAGGAGCCGGACGTTTGCCTTTTCGCCAAGAGGCACTGCCGTGGCCGAGCGCCATGAGATGTTGCTTCTCTGGGAAAGCACAGATCCCCAGTGCTGCTGTGCCTGTAGATAGGGCGCAAAGGCACCGTGAAGAGCAGCAACAGGTTTCAGGGCTGGGCCCTTCCTTGTGGGAGAAGGAGCCGGACGTTTGCCTTTTCGGCAAGAGGCTGTGCTGCAGCCGAGCGCCATGAGATGTTGCGTCTCTGGGAAAGCACAGATCCCCAGTGCTGTTGTGCCTGTAGATAGGGCGCCAAGGCACCGTGAAGAGCAGCAAGAGCTTTCAGGGCTGGGCCCTTCCTTGTGGGAGAAGGAGCCGGACGTTTGCCTTTTCGGCAAGAGGCTGTGCCGCGGCCGAGCGCCATGAGATGTTGCGTCTCTGGGAAAGCACAGATCCCCAGTGCTGTTGTGCCTGTAGATAGGGCGCCAAGGCACCGTGAAGAGCAGCAAGAGCTTTCAGGGCTGGGCCCTTCCTTGTGGGAGAAGGAGCCGGACGTTTGCCTTTTCGGCAAGAGGCTCTGCCGCGGCCGAGCGCCATGAGAAGTTGCGTCTCTGGGAAAGCACAGATCCCCAGTGCTGTTGTGCCTGTAGATAGGGCGCCAAGGCACCGTGAAGAGCAGCAATAGCTTAAGGGCTGGGCCCTTCCTTCTGGGAGAAGGAGCCGGACGTTTGCCTTTTCGGCAAGAGGCACTGCCGCGGCCGAGCGCCATGAGAAATTGCGTCTCTGGGAAAGCACAGATCCCCACTGCTGTTGTGCCTGTAGATAGGGCGCCAAGGCACCGTGAAGAGCAGCAAGAGCTTTCAGGGCTGGACCCTTCCTTGTGGGAGAAGGAGCCGGACGTTTGCCTTTTCGGCAAGAGGCTCTGCCGCGGCCGAGTGCCATGAGATGTTGCGTCTCTGGGAAAGCACAGATCCCCAGTGCTGTTGTGCCTGTAGATAGGGCGCCAAGGCACTGTGAGAACAGCAAGAGCTTTCAGGGCTGGGCCCTTCCTTGTGGGAGAAGGAGCCGGACGTTTGCCTTGTCGGCAAGAGGCTCTGCCGCGGCCGAGCGCCATGAGATGTTGCGTCTCTGGGAAAGCACAGATCCCCACTGCTGTTGTGCCTGTAGATAGGGCGCCAAGGCACTGTGAGAGCAGCAAGAGCTTTCAGGGCTGGGCCCTTCCTTGTGGGAGAAGGAGCCGGACGTTTGCCTTTTCGGCAAGAGGCTGTGCCGCGGCCAAGCGCCATGAGATGTTGCGTCTCTGGGAAAGCACAGATCCCCACTGCTGTTGGGCCTGTAGATAGGGCACCAAGGCACCGTGAAGAGCAGCAAGAGCTTTCAGGGCTGGGCCCTTCCTTGTGGGAGAAGGAGCCGGACGTTTGCCTTTTCGGCAAGAGGCTGTGCCGCGTCCGAGCGCCATGAGATGTTGCGTCTCTGGGAAAGCACAGATCCCCACTGCTCTTGTGCCTGTAGATAGGGCACCAAGGCACCGTGAAGAGCAGCAAGAGCTTTCAGGGCTGGGCCCTTCCTTGTGGGAGAAGGAGCCGGACGTTTGCCTTTTCTGCAAGTGGCTCTGGCGTGGTCGAGCGCCGTGAGATGTTGCGTCTCTGGGAAAGCACAGATCCCCAGTGCTGTTGTGCCTGTAGATAGGGCGCCAAGGCACCGTGAAGAGCAGCAAGAGCTTTCAGGGCTGGGCCCTTCCTTGTGGGAGAAGGAGCCGGACGTTTGCCTTTTCGGCAAGAGGCACTGCCGCGGCCGAGCGCCATGAGAAGTTGCGTCTCTGGGAAAGCACAGATCCCCACTGCTGTTGTGCCTGTAGAGAGGGCGCCAAGGCACCGTGAAGAGCAGCAAGAGCTTTCAGGGCTGGGCCCTTCCTTGTGGGAGAAGGAGCCAGACGTTTGCCTTTTCGGCAAGAGGCTCTGCCGCGGCCGAGCGCCATGAGAAGTTGCGTCTCTGGGAAAGCACAGATCCCCAGTGCTGTTGTGCCTGTAGATAGGGCGCCAAGGCACCGTGAAGAGCAGCAAGAGCTTTCAGGGCTGGGCCCTTCCTTGTGGGAGAAGGAGCCGGACGTTTGCCTTTTCGGCAAGAGGCTGTGCCGCGGCCGAGCGCCATGAGATGTTGCGTCTCTGGGAAAGCACAGATCCCCAGTGCTGTTGGGCCTGTAGATAGGGCGCCAAGGCACTGTGAGAGCAGCAAGAGCTTTCAGGGCTGGGCCCTTCCTTGTGGGAGAAGGAGCCGGACGTTTGCCTTTTTGGCAAGAGGCTGTGCCGCGGCCGAGCGCCATGAGATGTTGCGTCTCTGGGAAAGCACAGATCCCCAGTGCTGTTGTGCCTGTAGATAGGGCGCCAAGGCACTGTGAGAGCAGCAAGAGCTTTCAGGGCTGGGCCCTTCCTTGTGGGAGAAGGAGCCGGACGTTTGCCTTTTTGGCAAGAGGCTGTGCCACGGCCGAGCGCCACGAGAAGTTGCGTCTCTGGGAAAGCACAGATCCCCAGTGCTGTTGTGCCTGTAGATAGGGCGCCAAGGCACCGTGAAGAGCAGCAAGAGCTTTCAGGGCTGGGCCCTTCCTTGTGGGAGAAGGAGCCGGACATTTGCCTTTTCGGCAAGAGGCTCTGCCGCGGCCGAGCGCCATGAGATGTTGCGTCTCTGGGAAAGCACAGATCCCCAGTGCTGTTGTGCCTGTAGATAGGGCGCCAAGGCACCGTGAAGAGCAGCAAGAGCTTTCAGGGCTGGGCCCTTCCTTGTGGGAGAAGGAGCCGGACGTTTGCCTTTTCGGCAAGAGGCTGTGCCGCGGCCGAGCGCCATGAGATGTTGCGTCTCTGGGAAAGCACAGATCCCCAGTGCTGTCGTGCCTGTAGATAGGGCGCCAAGGCACCGTGAAGAGCAGCAAGAGCTTTCAGGGCTGGGCCCTTCCTTGTGGGAGAAGGAGCCGGACGTTTGCCTTTTCGGCAAGAGGCACTGCCGCGGCCGAGCGCCATGAGCAATTGCGTCTCTGGGAAAGCACAGATCCCCACTGCTGTTGTGCCTGTAGATAGGGCTCCAAGGCACCGTGAAGAGCAGCAAGAGCTTTCAGGGCTGGACCCTTCCTTGTGGGAGAAGGAGCCGGACGTTTGCCTTTTCGGCAAGAGGCTCTGCCGCGGCCGAGCGCCATGAGATGTTGCGTCTCTGGGAAAGCACAGATCCCCACTGCTGTTGTGCCTGTAGATAGGGCGCCAAGGCACTGTGAGAGCAGCAACAGCTTTCAGGGCTGGGCCCTTCCTTGTGGGAGAAGGAGCCGGACGTTTGCCTTTTCGGCAAGAGGCTCTGCCGCGGCCGAGTGCCATGAGATGTTGCGTCTCTGGGAAAGCACAGATCCCCAGTACTGTTGTGCCTGTAGATAGGGCGCCAAGGCACCGTGAAGAGCAGCAAGAGCTTTCAGGGCTGGGCCCTTCCTTGTGGGAGAAGGAGGCAGACGTTTGCCTTTTCGGCAAGAGGCTGTGCCGCGTCCGAGCGCCATGAGATGTTGCGTCTCTGGGAAAGCACAGATCCCCACTGCTGTTGTGCCTGTATATAGGGCGCCAAGGCACCGTGAAGAGCAGCAAGAGCTTTCAGGGCTGGGCCCTTCCTTGTGGGAGAAGGAGCCGGACGTTTGCCTTTTCGGCAAGAGGCTCTGCCGCGGCCGAGCGCCATGAGAAGTTGCGTCTCTGGGAAAGCACAGATCCCCACTGCTGTTGTGCCTGTAGATAGGGCACCAAGGCACCGTGAAGAGCAGCAAGAGCTTTCAGGGCTGGGCCCTTCCTTGTGGGAGAAGGAGGCAGACGTTTGCCTTTTCGGCAAGAGGCTCTGCCGCGGCCGAGCGCCATGAGAAGTTGCGTCTCTGGGAAAGCACAGATCCCCACTGCTGTTGTGCCTGTAGATAGGGCGCCAAGGCACCGTGAAGAGCAGCAAGAGCTTTCAGGGCTGGGCCCTTCCTTGTGGGAGAAGGAGCCGGACGTTTGCCTTTTCGCCAAGAGGCACTGCCGTGGCCGAGCGCCATGAGATGTTGCTTCTCTGGGAAAGCACAGATCCCCAGTGCTGCTGTGCCTGTAGATAGGGCGCAAAGGCACCGTGAAGAGCAGCAACAGGTTTCAGGGCTGGGCCCTTCCTTGTGGGAGAAGGAGCCGGACGTTTGCCTTTTCGGCAAGAGGCTGTGCTGCAGCCGAGCGCCATGAGATGTTGCGTCTCTGGGAAAGCACAGATCCCCAGTGCTGTTGTGCCTGTAGATAGGGCGCCAAGGCACCGTGAAGAGCAGCAAGAGCTTTCAGGGCTGGGCCCTTCCTTGTGGGAGAAGGAGCCGGACGTTTGCCTTTTCGGCAAGAGGCTGTGCCGCGGCCGAGCGCCATGAGATGTTGCGTCTCTGGGAAAGCACAGATCCCCAGTGCTGTTGTGCCTGTAGATAGGGCGCCAAGGCACCGTGAAGAGCAGCAAGAGCTTTCAGGGCTGGGCCCTTCCTTGTGGGAGAAGGAGCCGGACGTTTGCCTTTTCGGCAAGAGGCTCTGCCGCGGCCGAGCGCCATGAGAAGTTGCGTCTCTGGGAAAGCACAGATCCCCAGTGCTGTTGTGCCTGTAGATAGGGCGCCAAGGCACCGTGAAGAGCAGCAATAGCTTAAGGGCTGGGCCCTTCCTTCTGGGAGAAGGAGCCGGACGTTTGCCTTTTCGGCAAGAGGCACTGCCGCGGCCGAGCGCCATGAGAAATTGCGTCTCTGGGAAAGCACAGATCCCCACTGCTGTTGTGCCTGTAGATAGGGCGCCAAGGCACCGTGAAGAGCAGCAAGAGCTTTCAGGGCTGGACCCTTCCTTGTGGGAGAAGGAGCCGGACGTTTGCCTTTTCGGCAAGAGGCTCTGCCGCGGCCGAGTGCCATGAGATGTTGCGTCTCTGGGAAAGCACAGATCCCCAGTGCTGTTGTGCCTGTAGATAGGGCGCCAAGGCACTGTGAGAACAGCAAGAGCTTTCAGGGCTGGGCCCTTCCTTGTGGGAGAAGGAGCCGGACGTTTGCCTTGTCGGCAAGAGGCTCTGCCGCGGCCGAGCGCCATGAGATGTTGCGTCTCTGGGAAAGCACAGATCCCCACTGCTGTTGTGCCTGTAGATAGGGCGCCAAGGCACTGTGAGAGCAGCAAGAGCTTTCAGGGCTGGGCCCTTCCTTGTGGGAGAAGGAGCCGGACGTTTGCCTTTTCGGCAAGAGGCTGTGCCGCGGCCAAGCGCCATGAGATGTTGCGTCTCTGGGAAAGCACAGATCCCCACTGCTGTTGGGCCTGTAGATAGGGCACCAAGGCACCGTGAAGAGCAGCAAGAGCTTTCAGGGCTGGGCCCTTCCTTGTGGGAGAAGGAGCCGGACGTTTGCCTTTTCGGCAAGAGGCTGTGCCGCGTCCGAGCGCCATGAGATGTTGCGTCTCTGGGAAAGCACAGATCCCCACTGCTCTTGTGCCTGTAGATAGGGCGCCAAGGCACCGTGAAGAGCAGCAAGAGCTTTCAGGGCTGGGCCCTTCCTTGTGGGAGAAGGAGCCGGACGTTTGCCTTTTCTGCAAGTGGCTCTGGCGTGGTCGAGCGCCGTGAGATGTTGCGTCTCTGGGAAAGCACAGATCCCCAGTGCTGTTGTGCCTGTAGATAGGGCGCCAAGGCACCGTGAAGAGCAGCAAGAGCTTTCAGGGCTGGGCCCTTCCTTGTGGGAGAAGGAGCCGGACGTTTGCCTTTTCGGCAAGAGGCACTGCCGCGGCCGAGCGCCATGAGAAGTTGCGTCTCTGGGAAAGCACAGATCCCCACTGCTGTTGTGCCTGTAGAGAGGGCGCCAAGGCACCGTGAAGAGCAGCAAGAGCTTTCAGGGCTGGGCCCTTCCTTGTGGGAGAAGGAGCCAGACGTTTGCCTTTTCGGCAAGAGGCTCTGCCGCGGCCGAGCGCCATGAGAAGTTGCGTCTCTGGGAAAGCACAGATCCCCAGTGCTGTTGTGCCTGTAGATAGGGCGCCAAGGCACCGTGAAGAGCAGCAAGAGCTTTCAGGGCTGGGCCCTTCCTTGTGGGAGAAGGAGCCGGACGTTTGCCTTTTCGGCAAGAGGCTGTGCCGCGGCCGAGCGCCATGAGATGTTGCGTCTCTGGGAAAGCACAGATCCCCAGTGCTGTTGGGCCTGTAGATAGGGCGCCAAGGCACTGTGAGAGCAGCAAGAGCTTTCAGGGCTGGGCCCTTCCTTGTGGGAGAAGGAGCCGGACGTTTGCCTTTTTGGCAAGAGGCTGTGCCGCGGCCGAGCGCCATGAGATGTTGCGTCTCTGGGAAAGCACAGATCCCCAGTGCTGTTGTGCCTGTAGATAGGGCGCCAAGGCACTGTGAGAGCAGCAAGAGCTTTCAGGGCTGGGCCCTTCCTTGTGGGAGAAGGAGCCGGACGTTTGCCTTTTTGGCAAGAGGCTGTGCCACGGCCGAGCGCCACGAGAAGTTGCGTCTCTGGGAAAGCACAGATCCCCAGTGCTGTTGTGCCTGTAGATAGGGCGCCAAGGCACCGTGAAGAGCAGCAAGAGCTTTCAGGGCTGGGCCCTTCCTTGTGGGAGAAGGAGCCGGACATTTGCCTTTTCGGCAAGAGGCTCTGCCGCGGCCGAGCGCCATGAGATGTTGCGTCTCTGGGAAAGCACAGATCCCCAGTGCTGTTGTGCCTGTAGATAGGGCGCCAAGGCACCGTGAAGAGCAGCAAGAGCTTTCAGGGCTGGGCCCTTCCTTGTGGGAGAAGGAGCCGGACGTTTGCCTTTTCGGCAAGAGGCTGTGCCGCGGCCGAGCGCCATGAGATGTTGCGTCTCTGGGAAAGCACAGATCCCCAGTGCTGTCGTGCCTGTAGATAGGGCGCCAAGGCACCGTGAAGAGCAGCAAGAGCTTTCAGGGCTGGGCCCTTCCTTGTGGGAGAAGGAGCCGGACGTTTGCCTTTTCGGCAAGAGGCACTGCCGCGGGCCGAGCGCCATGAGCAATTGCGTCTCTGGGAAAGCACAGATCCCCACTGCTGTTGTGCCTGTAGATAGGGCTCCAAGGCACCGTGAAGAGCAGCAAGAGCTTTCAGGGCTGGACCCTTCCTTGTGGGAGAAGGAGCCGGACGTTTGCCTTTTCGGCAAGAGGCTCTGCCGCGGCCGAGCGCCATGAGATGTTGCGTCTCTGGGAAAGCACAGATCCCCACTGCTGTTGTGCCTGTAGATAGGGCGCCAAGGCACTGTGAGAGCAGCAACAGCTTTCAGGGCTGGGCCCTTCCTTGTGGGAGAAGGAGCCGGACGTTTGCCTTTTCGGCAAGAGGCTCTGCCGCGGCCGAGCGCCATGAGAAGTTGCGTCTCTGGGAAAGCACAGATCCCCAGTGCTGTTGTGCCTGTAGATAGGGCGCCAAGGCACCGTGAAGAGCAGCAAGAGCTTTCAGGGCTGGGCCCTTCCTTGTGGGAGAAGGAGCCGGACGTTTGCCTTTTCGGCAAGAGGCTCTGCCGCGGCCGAGCGCCATGAGATGTTGCGTCTCTGGGAAAGCACAGATCCCCACTGCTGTTGTGCCTGTAGATAGGGCGCCAAGGCACTGTGAGAGCAGCAAGAGCTTTCAGGGCTGGGCCCTTCCTTGTGGGAGAAGGAGCCGGACGTTTGCCTTTTCGGCAAGAGGCTCTGCCGCGGCCGAGCGCCATGAGAAGTTGCGTCTCTGGGAAAGCACAGATCCCCAGTGCTGTTGTGCCTGTCGATAGGGCGCCAAGGCACCGTGAAGAGCAGCAAGAGCTTTCAGGGCTGGGCCCTTCCTTTTGGGAGAAGGAGGCAGACGTTTGCCTTTTCGGCAAGAGGCTCTGCCGCGGCCGAGCGCCATGAGATGTTGCGTCTCTGGGAAAGCACAGATCCCCACTGCTGTTGTGCCTGTAGATAGGGCGCCAAGGCACCGTGAAGAGCAGCAAGAGCTTTCAGGGCTGGGCCCTTCCTTGTGGGAGAAGGAGCCGGACGTTTGCCTTTTCGGCAAGAGGCTGTGCCGCGGCCGAGCGCCATGAGAAGTTGCGTCTCTGGGAAAGCACAGATCCCCACTGCTGTTGTGCCTGTAGATAGGGCGCCAAGGCACTGTGAGAGCAGCAAGAGCTTTCAGGGCTGGGCCCTTCCTTGTGGGAGAAGGAGCCGGACGTTTGCCTTTTCGGCAAGAGGCTCTGCCGCGTCCGAGCGCCATGAGATGTTGCGTCTCTGGGAAAGCACAGATCCCCACTGCTGTTGTGCCTGTAGATAGGGCGCCAAGGCACCGTGAAGAGCAGCAAGAGCTTTCAGGGCTGGGCCCTTCCTTGTGGGAGAAGGAGCCGGACGTTTGCCTTTTCTGCAAGTGGCTCTGGCGTGGTCGAGCGCCGTGAGATGTTGCGTCTCTGGGAAAGCACAGATCCCCAGTGCTGTTGTGCCTGTAGATAGGGCGCCAAGGCACCGTGAAGAGCAGCAAGAGCTTTCAGGGCTGGGCCCTTCCTTGTGGGAGAAGGAGCCGGACGTTTGCCTTTTCGGCAAGAGGCACTGCCGCGGCCGAGCGCCATGAGAAGTTGCGTCTCTGGGAAAGCACAGATCCCCACTGCTGTTGTGCCTGTAGAGAGGGCGCCAAGGCACCGTGAAGAGCAGCAAGAGCTTTCAGGGCTGGGCCCTTCCTTGTGGGAGAAGGAGCCAGACGTTTGCCTTTTCGGCAAGAGGCTCTGCCGCGGCCGAGCGCCATGAGAAGTTGCGTCTCTGGGAAAGCACAGATCCCCAGTGCTGTTGTGCCTGTAGATAGGGCGCCAAGGCACCGTGAAGAGCAGCAAGAGCTTTCAGGGCTGGGCCCTTCCTTGTGGGAGAAGGAGCCGGACGTTTGCCTTTTCGGCAAGAGGCTGTGCCGCGGCCGAGCGCCATGAGATGTTGCGTCTCTGGGAAAGCACAGATCCCCACTGCTCTTGTGCCTGTAGATAGGGCGCCAAGGCACTGTGAAGAGCAGCAAGAGCTTTCAGGGCTGGGCCCTTCCTTGTGGGAGAAGGAGCCGGACGTTTGCCTTTTCGGGAAGAGGCTGTGCCGCGGCCGAGCGCCATGAGATGTTGCGTCTCTGGGAAAGCACAGATCCCCACTGCTCTTGTGCCTGTAGATAGGGCGCCAAGGCACCGTGAAGAGCAGCAAGAGCTTTCAGGGCTGGGCCCTTCCTTGTGGGAGAAGGAGCCGGACGTTTGCCTTTTCGGCAAGAGTCTCTGCCTCGGCCGAGCGCCATGAGATGTTGCGTCTCTGGGAAAGCACAGATCCCCAGTGCTGTTGTGCCTGTAGATAGGGCGCCAAGGCACCGTGAAGAGCAGCAAGAGCTTTCAGGGCTGGGCCCTTCCTTGTGGGAGAAGGAGCCGGACATTTGCCTTTTCGGCAAGAGGCTCTGCCGCGGCCGAGCGCCATGAGATGTTGCGTCTCTGGGAAAGCACAGATCCCCACTGCTGTTGTGCCTGTAGATAGGGCGCCAAGGCACCGTGAAGAGCAGCAAGAGCTTTCAGGGCTGGGCCCTTCCTTGTGGGAGAAGGAGCCGGACGTTTGCCTTTTCGGCAAGAGGCTGTGCCGCGGCCGAGCGCCATGAGATGTTGCGTCTCTGGGAAAGCACAGATCCCCAGTGCTGTTGTGCCTGTAGATAGGGCGCCAAGGCACCGTGAAGAGCAGCAAGAGCTTTCAGGGCTGGGCCCTTCCTTGTGGGAGAAGGAGCCGGACGTTTGCCTTTTCGGCAAGAGGCACTGCCGCGGCCGAGCGCCATGAGCAATTGCGTCTCTGGGAAAGCACAGATCCCCACTGCTGTTGTGCCTGTAGATAGGGCTCCAAGGCACCGTGAAGAGCAGCAAGAGCTTTCAGGGCTGGACCCTTCCTTGTGGGAGAAGGAGCCGGACGTTTGCCTTTTCGGCAAGAGGCTCTGCCGCGGCCGAGCGCCATGAGATGTTGCGTCTCTGGGAAAGCACAGATCCCCACTGCTGTTGTGCCTGTAGATAGGGCGCCAAGGCACTGTGAGAGCAGCAACAGCTTTCAGGGCTGGGCCCTTCCTTGTGGGAGAAGGAGCCGGACGTTTGCCTTTTCGGCAAGAGGCTCTGCCGCGGCCGAGCGCCATGAGAAGTTGCGTCTCTGGGAAAGCACAGATCCCCAGTGCTGTTGTGCCTGTAGATAGGGTGCCAAGGCACCGTGAAGAGCAGCAAGAGCTTTCAGGGCTGGGCCCTTCCTTGTGGGAGAAGGAGGCAGACGTTTGCCTTTTAGCAAGAGGCTGTGCCGCGGCCGAGCGCCATGAGAAGTTGCGTCTCTGGGAAAGCACAGATCCCCACTGCTGTTGTGCCTGTAGATAGGGCGCCAAGGCACTGTGAGAGCAGCAAGAGCTTTCAGGGCTGGGCCCTTCCTTGTGGGAGAAGGAGCCGGACGTTTGCCTTTTTGGCAAGAGGCTCTGCCGCGGCCGAGCGCCATGAGAAGTTGCGTCTCTGGGAAAGCACAGATCCCCACTGCTGTTGTGCCTGTAGATAGGGCGCCAAGGCACCGTGAAGAGCAGCAAGAGCTTTCAGGGCTGGGCCCTTCCTTGTGGGAGAAGGAGCCGGACGTTTGCCTTTTCGGCAAGAGGCTGTGCCGCGGCCGAGCGCCATGAGAAGTTGCGTCTCTGGGAAAGCACAGATCCCCACTGCTGTTGTGCCTGTAGATAGGGCGCCAAGGCACCGTGAAGAGCAGCAAGAGCTTTCAGGGCTGGGCCCTTCCTTGTGGGAGAAGGAGGCAGACGTTTGCCTTTTCGGCAAGAGGCTGTGCCGCGTCCGAGCGCCATGAGATGTTGCGTCTCTGGGAAAGCACAGATCCCCACTGCTGTTGTGCCTGTAGATAGGGCGCCAAGGCACCGTGAAGAGCAGCAAGAGCTTTCAGGGCTGGGCCCTTCCTTGTGGGAGAAGGAGCCGGACGTTTGCCTTTTCGGCAAGAGGCTGTGCCGCAGCCAAGCGCCATGAGATGTTGCGTCTCTGGGAAAGCACAGATCCCCACTGCTGTTGTGCCTGTAGATAGGGCGCCAAGGCACCGTGAAGAGCAGCAAGAGCTTTCAGGGCTGGGCCCTTCCTTGTGGGAGAAGGAGCCGGACGTTTGCCTTTTCGGCAAGAGGCACTGCCGCGGCCGAGCGCCATGAGAAGTTGCGTCTCTGGGAAAGCACAGATCCCCACTGCTGTTGTGCCTGTAGATAGGGCTCCAAGGCACCGTGAAGAGCAGCAAGAGCTTTCAGGGCTGGACCCTTCCTTGTGGGAGAAGGAGCCGGACGTTTGCCTTTTCGGCAAGAGGCTCTGCCGCGGCCGAGCGCCATGAGATGTTGCGTCTCTGGGAAAGCACAGATCCCCACTGCTGTTGTGCCTGTAGATAGGGCGCCAAGGCACTGTGAGAGCAGCAACAGCTTTCAGGGCTGGGCCCTTCCTTGTGGGAGAAGGAGCCGGACGTTTGCCTTTTCGGCAAGAGGCTCTGCCGCGGCCGAGCGCCATGAGAAGTTGCGTCTCTGGGAAAGCACAGATCCCCAGTGCTGTTGTGCCTGTAGATAGGGTGCCAAGGCACCGTGAAGAGCAGCAAGAGCTTTCAGGGCTGGGCCCTTCCTTGTGGGAGAAGGAGGCAGACGTTTGCCTTTTAGCAAGAGGCTGTGCCGCGGCCGAGCGCCATGAGAAGTTGCGTCTCTGGGAAAGCACAGATCCCCACTGCTGTTGTGCCTGTAGATAGGGCGCCAAGGCACTGTGAGAGCAGCAAGAGCTTTCAGGGCTGGGCCCTTCCTTGTGGGAGAAGGAGCCGGACGTTTGCCTTTTTGGCAAGAGGCTCTGCCGCGGCCGAGCGCCATGAGAAGTTGCGTCTCTGGGAAAGCACAGATCCCCACTGCTGTTGTGCCTGTAGATAGGGCGCCAAGGCACCGTGAAGAGCAGCAAGAGCTTTCAGGGCTGGGCCCTTCCTTGTGGGAGAAGGAGCCGGACGTTTGCCTTTTCGGCAAGAGGCTGTGCCGCGGCCGAGCGCCATGAGAAGTTGCGTCTCTGGGAAAGCACAGATCCCCACTGCTGTTGTGCCTGTAGATAGGGCGCCAAGGCACCGTGAAGAGCAGCAAGAGCTTTCAGGGCTGGGCCCTTCCTTGTGGGAGAAGGAGGCAGACGTTTGCCTTTTCGGCAAGAGGCTGTGCCGCGTCCGAGCGCCATGAGATGTTGCGTCTCTGGGAAAGCACAGATCCCCACTGCTGTTGTGCCTGTAGATAGGGCGCCAAGGCACCGTGAAGAGCAGCAAGAGCTTTCAGGGCTGGGCCCTTCCTTGTGGGAGAAGGAGCCGGACGTTTGCCTTTTCGGCAAGAGGCTGTGCCGCGGCCAAGCGCCATGAGATGTTGCGTCTCTGGGAAAGCACAGATCCCCACTGCTGTTGTGCCTGTAGATAGGGCACCAAGGCACCGTGAAGAGCAGCAAGAGCTTTCAGGGCTGGGCCCTTCCTTGTGGGAGAAGGAGCCGGACGTTTGCCTTTTCTGCAAGTGGCTCTGGCGTGGACGAGCGCCATGAGATGTTGCGTCTCTGGGAAAGCACAGATCCCCAGTGCTGTTGTGCCTGTAGATAGGGCACCAAGGCACCGTGAAGAGCAGCAAGAGCTTTCAGGTCTGGGCCCTTCCTTGTGGGAGAAGGAGGCAGACGTTTGCCTTTTCGGCAAGAGGATGTGCCGCGGCTGAGCGCCATGAGAAGTTGCGTCTCTGGGAAAGCACAGATCCCCAGTGCTGTTGTGCCTGTAGATAGGGCGCCAAGGCACCGTGAAGAGCAGCAAGAGCTTTCAGGGCTGGGCCCTTCCTTGTGGGAGAAGGAGCCGGACGTTTGCCTTTTCGGCAAGAGGCTGTGCCGCGGCCAAGCGCCATGAGATGTTGCGTCTCTGGGAAAGCACAGATCCCCACTGCTGTTGTGCCTGTAGATAGGGCGCCAAGGCACCGTGAAGAGCAGCAAGAGCTTTCAGGGCTGGGCCCTTCCTTGTGGGAGAAGGAGCCGGACGTTTGCCTTTTCGGCAAGAGGCACTGCCGCGGCCGAGCGCCATGAGAAGTTGCGTCTCTGGGAAAGCACAGATCCCCAGTGCTGTTGTGCCTGTAGATAGGGCGCCAAGGCACCGTGAAGAGCAGCAAGAGCTTTCAGGGCTGGGCCCTTCCTTGTGGGAGAAGGAGGCAGACGTCTGCCTTTTCGGCAAGAGGCTGTGCCGCGGCCGAGCGCCATGAGATGTTGCGTCTCTGGGAAAGCACAGATCCCCACTGCTGTTGTGCCTGTAGATAGGGCGCCAAGGCACTGTGAAGAGTAGCAAGAGCTTTCAGGGCTGGGCCCTTCCTTGTGGGAGAAGGAGCCGGACGTTTGCCTTTTCGGGAAGAGGCTCTGCCGCGGCCGAGCGCCATGAGATGTTGCGTCTCTGGGAAAGCACAGATCCCCACTGCTGTTGGGCCTGTAGATAGGGCACCAAGGCACCGTGAAGAGCAGCAAGAGCTTTCAGGGCTGGGCCCTTCCTTGTGGGAGAAGGAGCCGGACGTTTGCCTTTTCGGCAAGAGGCACTGCCGCGGCCGAGCGCCATGAGAAGTTGCGTCTCTGGGAAAGCACAGATCCCCAGTGCTGTTGGGCCTGTAGATAGGGCGCCAAGGCACCGTGAAGAGCAGCAACAGCTTTCAGGGCTGGGCCCTTCCTTGTGGGAGAAGGAGCCGGACGTTTGCCTTTTCGGCAAGAGGCACTGCCGCGGCCGAGCGCCATGAGATGTTGCGTCTCTGGGAAAGCACAGATCCCCAGTGCTGTTGTGCCTGTAGATAGGGCGCCAAGGCACCGTGAAGAGCAGCAAGAGCTTTCAGGGCTGGGCCCTTCCTTGTGGGAGAAGGAGCCGGACGTTTGCCTTTTCGGCAAGAGGCTCTGCCGCGGCCGAGCGCCATGAGATGTTGCGTCTCTGGGAAAGCACAGATCCCCACTGCTGTTGTGCCTGTAGATAGGGCGCCAAGGCACCGTGAAGAGCAGCAAGAGCTTTCAGGGCTGGGCCCTTCCTTGTGGGAGAAGGAGCCGGACGTTTGCCTTTTCTGCAAGTGGCTCTGGCGTGGACGAGCGCCATGAGATGTTGCGTCTCTGGGAAAGCACAGATCCCCAGTGCTGTTGTGCCTGTAGATAGGGCACCAAGGCACCGTGAAGAGCAGCAAGAGCTTTCAGGTCTGGGCCCTTCCTTGTGGGAGAAGGAGGCAGACGTTTGCCTTTTCGGCAAGAGGATGTGCCGCGGCTGAGCGCCATGAGAAGTTGCGTCTCTGGGAAAGCACAGATCCCCAGTGCTGTTGTGCCTGTAGATAGGGCGCCAAGGCACCGTGAAGAGCAGCAAGAGCTTTCAGGGCTGGGCCCTTCCTTGTGGGAGAAGGAGCCGGACGTTTGCCTTTTCGGCAAGAGGCTGTGCCGCGGCCAAGCGCCATGAGATGTTGCGTCTCTGGGAAAGCACAGATCCCCACTGCTGTTGTGCCTGTAGATAGGGCGCCAAGGCACCGTGAAGAGCAGCAAGAGCTTTCAGGGCTGGGCCCTTCCTTGTGGGAGAAGGAGCCGGACGTTTGCCTTTTCGGCAAGAGGCACTGCCGCGGCCGAGCGCCATGAGAAGTTGCGTCTCTGGGAAAGCACAGATCCCCAGTGCTGTTGTGCCTGTAGATAGGGCGCCAAGGCACCGTGAAGAGCAGCAAGAGCTTTCAGGGCTGGGCCCTTCCTTGTGGGAGAAGGAGGCAGACGTCTGCCTTTTCGGCAAGAGGCTGTGCCGCGGCCGAGCGCCATGAGATGTTGCGTCTCTGGGAAAGCACAGATCCCCACTGCTGTTGTGCCTGTAGATAGGGCGCCAAGGCACTGTGAAGAGTAGCAAGAGCTTTCAGGGCTGGGCCCTTCCTTGTGGGAGAAGGAGCCGGACGTTTGCCTTTTCGGGAAGAGGCTCTGCCGCGGCCGAGCGCCATGAGATGTTGCGTCTCTGGGAAAGCACAGATCCCCACTGCTGTTGGGCCTGTAGATAGGGCACCAAGGCACCGTGAAGAGCAGCAAGAGCTTTCAGGGCTGGGCCCTTCCTTGTGGGAGAAGGAGCCGGACGTTTGCCTTTTCGGCAAGAGGCACTGCCGCGGCCGAGCGCCATGAGAAGTTGCGTCTCTGGGAAAGCACAGATCCCCAGTGCTGTTGGGCCTGTAGATAGGGCGCCAAGGCACCGTGAAGAGCAGCAACAGCTTTCAGGGCTGGGCCCTTCCTTGTGGGAGAAGGAGCCGGACGTTTGCCTTTTCGGCAAGAGGCACTGCCGCGGCCGAGCGCCATGAGATGTTGCGTCTCTGGGAAAGCACAGATCCCCAGTGCTGTTGTGCCTGTAGATAGGGCGCCAAGGCACCGTGAAGAGCAGCAAGAGCTTTCAGGGCTGGGCCCTTCCTTGTGGGAGAAGGAGCCGGACGTTTGCCTTTTCGGCAAGAGGCTCTGCCGCGGCCGAGCGCCATGAGATGTTGCGTCTCTGGGAAAGCACAGATCCCCACTGCTGTTGTGCCTGTAGATAGGGCGCCAAGGCACCGTGAAGAGCAGCAAGAGCTTTCAGGGCTGGGCCCTTCCTTGTGGGAGAAGGAGCCGGACGTTTGCCTTTTCGGCAAGAGGCTCTGCCGCGGCCGAGCGCCATGAGATGTTGCGTCTCTGGGAAAGCACAGATCCCCACTGCTGTTGTGCCTGTAGATAGGGCGCCAAGGCACCGTGAAGAGCAGCAAGAGCTTTCAGGGCTGGGCCCTTCCTTGTGGGAGAAGGAGCCGGACGTTTGCCTTTTCGGCAAGAGGCTGTGCCGCGGCCGAGCGCCATGAGATGTTGCGTCTCTGGGAAAGCACAGATCCCCAGTGCTGTTGTGCCTGTAGATAGGGCGCCAAGGCACCGTGAAGAGCAGCAAGAGCTTTCAGGGCTGGGCCCTTCCTTGTGGGAGAAGGAGCCGGACGTTTGCCTTTTCGGCAAGAGGCACTGCCGCGGCCGAGCGCCATGAGCAATTGCGTCTCTGGGAAAGCACAGATCCCCACTGCTGTTGTGCCTGTAGATAGGGCTCCAAGGCACCGTGAAGAGCAGCAAGAGCTTTCAGGGCTGGACCCTTCCTTGTGGGAGAAGGAGCCGGACGTTTGCCTTTTCGGCAAGAGGCTCTGCCGCGGCCGAGCGCCATGAGATGTTGCGTCTCTGGGAAAGCACAGATCCCCACTGCTGTTGTGCCTGTAGATAGGGCGCCAAGGCACTGTGAGAGCAGCAACAGCTTTCAGGGCTGGGCCCTTCCTTGTGGGAGAAGGAGCCGGACGTTTGCCTTTTCGGCAAGAGGCTCTGCCGCGGCCGAGCGCCATGAGAAGTTGCGTCTCTGGGAAAGCACAGATCCCCAGTGCTGTTGTGCCTGTAGATAGGGTGCCAAGGCACCGTGAAGAGCAGCAAGAGCTTTCAGGGCTGGGCCCTTCCTTGTGGGAGAAGGAGGCAGACGTTTGCCTTTTAGCAAGAGGCTGTGCCGCGGCCGAGCGCCATGAGAAGTTGCGTCTCTGGGAAAGCACAGATCCCCACTGCTGTTGTGCCTGTAGATAGGGCGCCAAGGCACTGTGAGAGCAGCAAGAGCTTTCAGGGCTGGGCCCTTCCTTGTGGGAGAAGGAGCCGGACGTTTGCCTTTTTGGCAAGAGGCTCTGCCGCGGCCGAGCGCCATGAGAAGTTGCGTCTCTGGGAAAGCACAGATCCCCACTGCTGTTGTGCCTGTAGATAGGGCGCCAAGGCACCGTGAAGAGCAGCAAGAGCTTTCAGGGCTGGGCCCTTCCTTGTGGGAGAAGGAGCCGGACGTTTGCCTTTTCGGCAAGAGGCTGTGCCGCGGCCGAGCGCCATGAGAAGTTGCGTCTCTGGGAAAGCACAGATCCCCAGTGCTGTTGTGCCTGTAGATAGGGCGCCAAGGCACCGTGAAGAGCAGCAAGAGCTTTCAGGGCTGGGCCCTTCCTTGTGGGAGAAGGAGGCAGACGTTTGCCTTTTCGGCAAGAGGCTGTGCCGCGTCCGAGCGCCATGAGATGTTGCGTCTCTGGGAAAGCACAGATCCCCACTGCTGTTGTGCCTGTAGATAGGGCACCAAGGCACCGTGAAGAGCAGCAAGAGCTTTCAGGGCTGGGCCCTTCCTTGTGGGAGAAGGAGCCGGACGTTTGCCTTTTCTGCAAGTGGCTCTGGCGTGGACGAGCGCCATGAGATGTTGCGTCTCTGGGAAAGCACAGATCCCCAGTGCTGTTGTGCCTGTAGATAGGGCACCAAGGCACCGTGAAGAGCAGCAAGAGCTTTCAGGTCTGGGCCCTTCCTTGTGGGAGAAGGAGGCAGACGTTTGCCTTTTTGGCAAGAGGATGTGCCGCGGCTGAGCGCCATGAGAAGTTGCGTCTCTGGGAAAGCACAGATCCCCAGTGCTGTTGTGCCTGTAGATAGGGCGCCAAGGCACCGTGAAGAGCAGCAAGAGCTTTCAGGGCTGGGCCCTTCCTTGTGGGAGAAGGAGCCGGACGTTTGCCTTTTCGGCAAGAGGCTGTGCCGCGGCCAAGCGCCATGAGATGTTGCGTCTCTGGGAAAGCACAGATCCCCACTGCTGTTGTGCCTGGAGATAGGGCGCCAAGGCACCGTGAAGAGCAGCAAGAGCTTTCAGGGCTGGGCCCTTCCTTGTGGGAGAAGGAGGCAGACGTCTGCCTTTTCGGGAAGAGGCTGTGCCGCGGCCGAGCGCCATGAGATGTTGCGTCTCTGGGAAAGCACAGATCCCCACTGCTGTTGGGCCTGTAGATAGGGCGCCAAGGCACTGTGAAGAGTAGCAAGAGCTTTCAGGGCTGGGCCCTTCCTTGTGGGAGAAGGAGCCGGACGTTTGCCTTTTCGGGAAGAGGCTCTGCCGCGGCCGAGCGCCATGAGATGTTGCGTCTCTGGGAAAGCACAGATCCCCACTGCTGTTGTGCCTGTAGATAGGGCACCAAGGCACCGTGAAGAGCAGCAAGAGCTTTCAGGGCTGGGCCCTTCCTTGTGGGAGAAGGAGCCGGACGTTTGCCTTTTCGGCAAGAGGCACTGCCGCGGCCGAGCGCCATGAGAAGTTGCGTCTCTGGGAAAGCACAGATCCCCACTGCTGTTGTGCCTGTAGATAGGGCGCCAAGGCACCGTGAAGAGCAGCAAGAGCTTTCAGGGCTGGGCCCTTCCTTGTGGGAGAAGGAGCCGGACGTTTGCCTTTTCGGCAAGAGGCACTGCCGCGGCCGAGCGCCATGAGATGTTGCGTCTCTGGGAAAGCACAGATCCCCAGTGCTGTTGTGCCTGTAGATAGGGCGCCAAGGCACCGTGAAGAGCAGCAAGAGCTTTCAGGGCTGGGCCCTTCCTTGTGGGAGAAGGAGCCGGACGTTTGCCTTTTCGGCAAGAGGCTCTGCCGCGGCCGAGCGCCATGAGATGTTGCGTCTCTGGGAAAGCACAGATCCCCACTGCTGTTGTGCCTGTAGATAGGGCGCCAAGGCACCGTGAAGAGCAGCAAGAGCTTTCAGGGCTGGGCCCTTCCTTGTGGGAGAAGGAGCCGGACGTTTGCCTTTTCGGCAAGAGGCTCTGCCGCGGCCGAGCGCCATGAGATGTTGCGTCTCTGGGAAAGCACAGATCCCCACTGCTGTTGGGCCTGTAGATAGGGCACCAAGGCACCGTGAAGAGCAGCAAGAGCTTTCAGGGCTGGGCCCTTCCTTGTGGGAGAAGGAGCCGGACGTTTGCCTTTTCGGCAAGAGGCTCTGCCGCGGCCGAGCGCCATGAGAAGTTGCGTCTCTGGGAAAGCACAGATCCCCACTGCTGTTGTGCCTGTAGATAGGGCGCCAAGGCACCGTGAAGAGCAGCAAGAGCTTTCAGGGCTGGGCCCTTCCTTGTGGGAGAAGGAGCCGGACGTTTGCCTTTTCGGCAAGAGGCTCTGCCGCGGCCGAGCGCCATGAGATGTTGCGTCTCTGGGAAAGCACAGATCCCCACTGCTGTTGTGCCTGGAGATAGGGCGCCAAGGCACCGTGAAGAGCAGCAAGAGCTTTCAGGGCTGGGCCCTTCCTTGTGGGAGAAGGAGCCGGACGTTTGCCTTTTCGGCAAGAGGCTCTGCCGCGGCCGAGCGCCATGAGAAGTTGCGTCTCTGGGAAAGCACAGATCCCCACTGCTGTTGTGCCTGTAGATAGGGCGCCAAGGCACCGTGAAGAGCAGCAAGAGCTTTCAGGGCTGGGCCCTTCCTTGTGGGAGAAGGAGCCGGACGTTTGCCTTTTCGGCAAGAGGCTCTGCCGCGGCCGAGCGCCATGAGAAGTTGCGTCTCTGGGAAAGCACAGATCCCCACTGCTGTTGTGCCTGTAGATAGGGCGCCAAGGCACCGTGAAGAGCAGCAAGAGCTTTCAGGGCTGGGCCCTTCCTTGTGGGAGAAGGAGCCGGACGTTTGCCTTTTCGGCAAGAGGCTCTGCCGCGGCCGAGCGCCATGAGATGTTGCGTCTCTGGGAAAGCACAGATCCCCACTGCTGTTGTGCCTGTAGATAGGGCGCCAAGGCACCGTGAAGAGCAGCAAGAGCTTTCAGGGCTGGGCCCTTCCTTGTGGGAGAAGGAGCCGGACGTTTGCCTTTTCGGCAAGAGGCTCTGCCGCGGCCGAGCGCCATGAGATGTTGCGTCTCTGGGAAAGCACAGATCCCCACTGCTGTTGTGCCTGTAGATAGGGCGCCAAGGCACCGTGAAGAGCAGCAAGAGCTTTCAGGGCTGGGCCCTTCCTTGTGGGAGAAGGAGCCGGACGTTTGCCTTTTCGGCAAGAGGCTGTGCCGCGGCCGAGCGCCATGAGATGTTGCGTCTCTGGGAAAGCACAGATCCCCACTGCTGTTGTGCCTGTAGATAGGGCGCCAAGGCACCGTGAAGAGCAGCAAGAGCTTTCAGGGCTGGGCCCTTCCTTGTGGGAGAAGGAGCCGGACGTTTGCCTTTTCGGCAAGAGGCTGTGCCGCGGCCGAGCGCCATGAGATGTTGCGTCTCTGGGAAAGCACAGATCCCCACTGCTGTTGTGCCTGTAGATAGGGCGCCAAGGCACCGTGAAGAGCAGCAAGAGCTTTCAGGGCTGGGCCCTTCCTTGTGGGAGAAGGAGCCGGACGTTTGCCTTTTTGGCAAGAGGCTGTGCCGCGGCCGAGCGCCATGAGAAGTTGCGTCTCTGGGAAAGCACAGATCCCCAGTGCTGTTGTGCCTGTAGATAGGGCGCCAAGGCACCGTGAAGAGCAGCAAGAGCTTTCAGGGCTGGGCCCTTCCTTGTGGGAGAAGGAGCCGGACGTTTGCCTTTTCGGCAAGAGGCTCTGCCGCGGCCGAGCACCATGAGATGTTGCGTCTCTGGGAAAGCACAGATCCCCACTGCTGTTGTGCCTGTAGATAGGGTGCCAAGGCACCGTGAAGAGCAGCAAGAGCTTTCAGGGCTGGGCCCTTCCTTGTGGGAGAAGGAGCCGGACGTTTGCCTTTTCGGCAAGAGGCTCTGCCGCGGCCGAGTGCCATGAGATGTTGCGTCTCTGGGAAAGCACAGATCCCCAGTACTGTTGTGCCTGTAGATAGGGCGCCAAGGCACCGTGAAGAGCAGCAAGAGCTTTCAGGGCTGGGCCCTTCCTTGTGGGAGAAGGAGCCGGACGTTTGCCTTGTCGGCAAGAGGCTCTGCCGCGGCCGAGCGCCATGAGATGTTGCGTCTCTGGGAAAGCACAGATCCCCAGTGCTCTTGTGCCTGTAGATAGGGTGCCAAGGCACCGTGAAGAGCAGCAAGAGCTTTCAGGGCTGGGCCCTTCCTTGCGGGAGAAGGAGCCGGACGTTTGCCTTTTCGGCAAGAGGCTCTGCCGCGGCCGAGCGCCATGAGATGTTGCGTCTCTGGGAAAGCACAGATCCCCACTGCTGTTGTGCCTGTAGATAGGGCGCCAAGGCACCGTGAAGAGCAGCAAGAGCTTTCAGGGCTGGGCCCTTCCTTGTGGGAGAAGGAGCCGGACGTTTGCCTTTTCGGCAAGAGGCTCTGCCGCGGCCGAGCGCCATGAGATGTTGCGTCTCTGGGAAAGCACAGATCCCCACTGCTGTTGTGCCTGTAGATAGGGCGCCAAGGCACTGTGAAGAGCAGCAAGAGCTTTCAGGGCTGGGCCCTTCCTTGTGGGAGAAGGAGCCGGACGTTTGCCTTTTCGGCAAGAGGCTCTGCCGCGGCCGAGCGCCATGAGATGTTGCGTCTCTGGGAAAGCACAGATCCCCACTGCTGTTGTGCCTGTAGATAGGGCGCCAAGGCACCGTGAAGAGCAGCAAGAGCTTTCAGGGCTGGGCCCTTCCTTGTGGGAGAAGGAGCCGGACGTTTGCCTTTTCGGCAAGAGGCTCTGCCGCGGCCGAGCGCCATGAGATGTTGCGTCTCTGGGAAAGCACAGATCCCCACTGCTGTTGTGCCTGTAGATAGGGTGCCAAGGCACTGTGAAGAGCAGCAAGAGCTTTCAGGGCTGGGCCCTTCCTTGTGGGAGAAGGAGCCGGACGTTTGCCTTTTCGGCAAGAGGCACTGCCGCGGCCGAGCGCTATGAGATGTTGCTTCTCTGGGAAAGCACAGATCCCCACTTCTGTTGGGCCTGTAGATAGGGCGCCAAGGCACCGTGAAGAGCAGCAAGAGCTTTCAGGGCTGGGCCCTTCCTTGTGGGAGAAGGAGCCGGACGTTTGCCTTTTCGGCAAGAGGCTCTGTCGCGGCCGAGCGCCATGAGAAGTTGCGTCTCTGGGAAAGCACAGATCCCCACTGCTGTTGTGCCTGGAGATAGGGCGCCAAGGCACCGTGAAGAGCAGCAAGAGCTTTCAGGGCTGGGCCCTTCCTTGTGGGAGAAGGAGCCGGACGTTTGCCTTTTCTGCAAGAGGCACTGCCGCGGCCGAGCGCCATGAGATGTTGCGTCTCTGGGAAAGCACAGATCCCCACTGCTGTTGTGCCTGTAGATAGGGCGCCAAGGCACCGTGAAGAGCAGCAAGAGCTTTCAGGGCTGGGCCCTTCCTTGTGGGAGAAGGAGCCGGACGTTTGCCTTTTCGGCAAGAGGCTCTGCCGCGGCCGAGCGCCATGAGATGTTGCGTCTCTGGGAAAGCACAGATCCCCACTGCTGTTGTGCCTGTAGATAGGGCGCCAAGGCACCGTGAAGAGCAGCAAGAGCTTTCAGGGCTGGGCCCTTCCTTGTGGGAGAAGGAGCCGGACATTTGCCTTTTCGGCAAGAGGCTGTGCCGCGGCCGAGCGCCATGAGATGTTGCGTCTCTGGGAAAGCACAGATCCCCACTGCTGTTGTGCCTGTAGATAGGGCGCCAAGGCACCGTGAAGAGCAGCAAGAGCTCTCAGGGCTGGGCCCTTCCTTGTGGGAGAAGGAGCCGGACGTTTGCCTTTTCGGCAAGAGGCTCTGCCGCGGCCGAGCGCCATGAGATGTTGCGTCTCTGGGAAAGCACAGATCCCCACTGCTGTTGTGCCTGTAGATAGGGCGCCAAGGCACCGTGAAGAGCAGCAACAGCTTTCAGGGCTGGGCCCTTCCTTGTGGGAGAAGGAGCCGGACGTTTGCCTTTTCGGCAAGAGGCTCTGCCGCGGCCGAGCGCCATGAGATGTTGCGTCTCTGGGAAAGCACAGATCCCCACTGCTGTTGTGCCTGCAGATAGGGCGCCAAGGCACCGTGAAGAGCAGCAAGAGCTTTCAGGGCTGGGCCCTTCCTTGTGGGAGAAGGAGCCGGACGTTTGCCTTTTCGGCAAGAGGCTCTGCCGCGGCCGAGCGCCATGAGATGTTGCGTCTCTGGGAAAGCACAGATCCCCACTGCTGTTGTGCCTGTAGATAGGGCGCCAAGGCACCGTGAAGAGCAGCAAGAGCTTTCAGGGCTGGGCCCTTCCTTGTGGGAGAAGGAGCCGGACGTTTGCCTTTTCGGCAAGAGGCTCTGCCGCGGCCGAGCGCCATGAGATGTTGCGTCTCTGGGAAAGCACAGATCCCCACTGCTGTTGTGCCTGTAGATAGGGCGCCAAGGCACCGTGAAGAGCAGCAAGAGCTTTCAGGGCTGGGCCCTTCCTTGTGGGAGAAGGAGCCGGACGTTTGCCTTTTCGGCAAGAGGCTCTGCCGCGGCCGAGCGCCATGAGATGTTGCGTCTCTGGGAAAGCACAGATCCCCAGTGCTGTTGTGCCTGTAGATAGGGCGCCAAGGCACCGTGAAGAGCAGCAAGAGCTTTCAGGGCTGGGCCCTTCCTTGTGGGAGAAGGAGCCGGACGTTTGCCTTTTTGGCAAGAGGCTGTGCCGCGGCCGAGCGCCATGAGAAGTTGCGTTTCTGGGAAAGCACAGATCCCCAGTGCTGTTGTGCCTGTAGATAGGGCGCCAAGGCACCGTGAAGAGCAGCAAGAGCTTTCAGGGCTGGGCCCTTCCTTGTGGGAGAAGGAGCCGGACGTTTGCCTTTTCGGCAAGAGGCTCTGCCGCGGCCGAGCACCATGAGATGTTGCGTCTCTGGGAAAGCACAGATCCCCACTGCTGTTGTGCCTGTAGATAGGGTGCCAAGGCACCGTGAAGAGCAGCAAGAGCTTTCAGGGCTGGGCCCTTCCTTGTGGGAGAAGGAGCCGGACGTTTGCCTTTTCGGCAAGAGGCTCTGTTGCGGCCGAGTGCCATGAGATGTTGCGTCTCTGGGAAAGCACAGATCCCCACTGCTGTTGTGCCTGTAGATAGGGCGCCAAGGCACCGTGAAGAGCAGCAAGAGCTTTCAGGGCTGGGCCCTTCCTTGTGGGAGAAGGAGCCGGACGTTTGCCTTGTCGGCAAGAGGCTCTGCCGCGGCCGAGCGCCATGAGATGTTGCGTCTCTGGGAAAGCACAGATCCCCAGTGCTCTTGTGCCTGTAGATAGGGTGCCAAGGCACCGTGAAGAGCAGCAAGAGCTTTCAGGGCTGGGCCCTTCCTTGTGGGAGAAGGAGCCGGACGTTTGCCTTTTCGGCAAGAGGCTCTGCCGCGGCCGAGCGCCATGAGATGTTGCGTCTCTGGGAAAGCACAGATCCCCACTGCTGTTGTGCCTGTAGATAGGGCGCCAAGGCACCGTGAAGAGCAGCAAGAGCTTTCAGGGCTGGGCCCTTCCTTGTGGGAGAAGGAGCCGGACGTTTGCCTTTTCGGCAAGAGGCTCTGCCGCGGCCGAGCGCCATGAGATGTTGCGTCTCTGGGAAAGCACAGATCCCCAGTGCTGTTGTGCCTGTAGATAGGGCGCCAAGGCACTGTGAAGAGCAGCAACAGCTTTCAGGGCTGGGCCCTTCCTTGTGGGAGAAGGAGCCGGACGTTTGCCTTTTCGGCAAGAGGCTCTGCCGCGGCCGAGCGCCATGAGATGTTGCGTCTCTGGGAAAGCACAGATCCCCACTGCTGTTGTGCCTGTAGATAGGGCGCCAAGGCACCGTGAAGAGCAGCAAGAGCTTTCAGGGCTGGGCCCTTCCTTGTGGGAGAAGGAGCCGGACGTTTGCCTTTTCGGCAAGAGGCTCTGCCGCGGCCGAGCGCCATGAGATGTTGCGTCTCTGGGAAAGCACAGATCCCCACTGCTGTTGTGCCTGTAGATAGGGTGCCAAGGCACTGTGAAGAGCAGCAAGAGCTTTCAGGGCTGGGCCCTTCCTTGTGGGAGAAGGAGCCGGACGTTTGCCTTTTCGGCAAGAGGCTCTGCCGCGGCCGAGCACCATGAGATGTTGCGTCTCTGGGAAAGCACAGATCCCCACTGCTGTTGGGCCTGTAGATAGGGCGCCAAGGCACCGTGAAGAGCAGCAAGAGCTTTCAGGGCTGGGCCCTTCCTTGTGGGAGAAGGAGCCGGACGTTTGCCTTTTCGGCAAGAGGCTGTGCCGCGGCCGAGCACCATGAGATGTTGCGTCTCTGGGAAAGCACAGATCCCCACTGCTGTTGTGCCTGGAGATAGGGTGCCAAGGCACCGTGAAGAGCAGCAAGAGCTTTCAGGGCTGGGCCCTTCCTTGTGGGAGAAGGAGCCGGACGTTTGCCTTTTCGGCAAGAGGCTGTGCCGCGGCCGAGCGCCATGAGATGTTGCGTCTCTGGGAAAGCACAGATCCCCAGTACTGTTGTGCCTGTAGATAGGGCAGCAAGGCACCGTGAAGAGCAGCAAGAGCTTTCAGGGCTGGGCCCTTCATTGTGGGAGAAGGAGCCGGACGTTTGCCTTTTTGGCAAGAGGCTCTGCCGCGGCCGAGCGCCATGAGAAGTTGCGTCTCTGGGAAAGCACAGATCCCCACTGCTGTTGTGCCTGTAGATAGGGCGCCAAGGCACCGTGAAGAGCAGCAAGAGCTTTCAGGGCTGGGCCCTTCCTTGTGGGAGAAGGAGCCGGACGTTTGCCTTTTCGGCAAGAGGCTCTGCCGCGGCCGAGCGCCATGAGAAGTTGCGTCTCTGGGAAAGCACAGATCCCCACTGCTGTTGTGCCTGTAGATAGGGCGCCAAGGCACCGTGAAGAGCAGCAAGAGCTTTCAGGGCTGGGCCCTTCCTTGTGGGAGAAGGAGCCGGACATTTGCCTTTTCGGCAAGAGGCTCTGCCGCGGCCGAGCGCCATGAGATGTTGCGTCTCTGGGAAAGCACAGATCCCCACTGCTGTTGTGCCTGTAGATAGGGCGCCAAGGCACCGTGAAGAGCAGCAAGAGCTTTCAGGGCTGGGCCCTTCCTTGTGGGAGAAGGAGCCGGACGTTTGCCTTTTCGGCAAGAGGCTCTGCCGCGGCCGAGCGCCATGAGATGTTGCGTCTCTGGGAAAGCACAGATCCCCACTGCTGTTGTGCCTGTAGATAGGGCGCCAAGGCACCGTGAAGAGCAGCAAGAGCTTTCAGGGCTGGGCCCTTCCTTGTGGGAGAAGGAGCCGGACGTTTGCCTTTTCGGCAAGAGGCTGTGCCGCGGCCGAGCGCCATGAGATGTTGCGTCTCTGGGAAAGCACAGATCCCCAGTGCTCTTGTGCCTGTAGATAGGGCGCCAAGGCACCGTGAAGAGCAGCAAGAGCTTTCAGGGCTGGGCCCTTCCTTGTGGGAGAAGGAGCCGGACGTTTGCCTTTTCGGCAAGAGGCTCTGCCGCGGCCGAGCGCCATGAGATGTTGCGTCTCTGGGAAAGCACAGATCCCCACTGCTGTTGTGCCTGTAGATAGGGCGCCAAGGCACCGTGAAGAGCAGCAAGAGCTTTCAGGGCTGGGCCCTTCCTTGTGGGAGAAGGAGCCGGACGTTTGCCTTTTCGGCAAGAGGCTCTGCCGCGGCCGAGCACCATGAGATGTTGCGTCTCTGGGAAAGCACAGATCCCCACTGCTGTTGTGCCTGTAGATAGGGTGCCAAGGCACCGTGAAGAGCAGCAAGAGCTTTCAGGGCTGGGCCCTTCCTTGTGGGAGAAGGAGCCGGACGTTTGCCTTTTCGGCAAGAGGCTCTGTTGCGGCCGAGTGCCATGAGATGTTGCGTCTCTGGGAAAGCACAGATCCCCAGTACTGTTGTGCCTGTAGATAGGGCGCCAAGGCACCGTGAAGAGCAGCAAGAGCTTTCAGGGCTGGGCCCTTCCTTGTGGGAGAAGGAGCCGGACGTTTGCCTTGTCGGCAAGAGGCTCTGCCGCGGCCGAGCGCCATGAGATGTTGCGTCTCTGGGAAAGCACAGATCCCCAGTGCTCTTGTGCCTGTAGATAGGGTGCCAAGGCACCGTGAAGAGCAGCAAGAGCTTTCAGGGCTGGGCCCTTCCTTGTGGGAGAAGGAGCCGGACGTTTGCCTTTTCGGCAAGAGGCTCTGCCGCGGCCGAGCGCCATGAGATGTTGCGTCTCTGGGAAAGCACAGATCCCCAGTGCTGTTGTGCCTGTAGATAGGGCGCCAAGGCACCGTGAAGAGCAGCAAGAGCTTTCAGGGCTGGGCCCTTCCTTGTGGGAGAAGGAGCCGGACGTTTGCCTTTTCGGCAAGAGGCTCTGCTGCGGCCGAGCGCCATGAGATGTTGCGTCTCTGGGAAAGCACAGATCCCCAGTGCTGTTGTGCCTGTAGATAGGGCGCCAAGGCACTGTGAAGAGCAGCAAGAGCTTTCAGGGCTGGGCCCTTCCTTGTGGGAGAAGGAGCCGGACGTTTGCCTTTTCGGCAAGAGGCTCTGCCGCGGCCGAGCGCCATGAGATGTTGCGTCTCTGGGAAAGCACAGATCCCCACTGCTGTTGTGCCTGTAGATAGGGCGCCAAGGCACCGTGAAGAGCAGCAAGAGCTTTCAGGGCTGGGCCCTTCCTTGTGGGAGAAGGAGCCGGACGTTTGCCTTTTCGGCAAGAGGCTCTGCCGCGGCCGAGCGCCATGAGATGTTGCGTCTCTGGGAAAGCACAGATCCCCACTGCTCTTGTGCCTGTAGATAGGGTGCCAAGGCACTGTGAAGAGCAGCAAGAGCTTTCAGGGCTGGGCCCTTCCTTGTGGGAGAAGGAGCCGGACGTTTGCCTTTTCGGCAAGAGGCTGTGCCGCGGCCGAGCGCCATGAGATGTTGCTTCTCTGGGAAAGCACAGATCCCCAGTGCTGTTGTGCCTGTAGATAGGGCGCCAAGGCACCGTGAAGAGCAGCAAGAGCTTTCAGGGCTGGGCCCTTCCTTGTGGGAGAAGGAGCCGGACGTTTGCCTTTTCGGCAAGAGGCTCTGTCGCGGCCGAGCGCCATGAGAAGTTGCGTCTCTGGGAAAGCACAGATCCCCACTGCTGTTGTGCCTGTAGATAGGGCGCCAAGGCACCGTGAAGAGCAGCAAGAGCTTTCAGGGCTGGGCCCTTCCTTGTGGGAGAAGGAGCCGGACGTTTGCCTTTTCGGCAAGAGGCTCTGCCGCGGCCGAGCGCCATGAGATGTTGCGTCTCTGGGAAAGCACAGATCCCCAGTGCTCTTGTGCCTGTAGATAGGGCGCCAAGGCACCGTGAAGAGCAGCAAGAGCTCTCAGGGCTGGGCCCTTCCTTGTGGGAGAAGGAGCCGGACGTTTGCCTTTTCGGCAAGAGGCTCTGCCGCGGCCGAGCGCCATGAGATGTTGCGTCTCTGGGAAAGCACAGATCCCCACTGCTCTTGTGCCTGTAGATAGGGCGCCAAGGCACTGTGAAGAGCAGCAACAGCTTTCAGGGCTGGGCCCTTCCTTGTGGGAGAAGGAGCCGGACGTTTGCCTTTTCGGCAAGAGGCTGTGCCGCGGCCGAGCGCCATGAGATGTTGCGTCTCTGGGAAAGCACAGATCCCCAGTACTGTTGTGCCTGTAGATAGGGCAGCAAGGCACCGTGAAGAGCAGCAAGAGCTTTCAGGGCTGGGCCCTTCCTTGTGGGAGAAGGAGCCGGACGTTTGCCTTTTTGGCAAGAGGCTCTGCCGCGGCCGAGCGCCATGAGAAGTTGCGTCTCTGGGAAAGCACAGATCCCCACTGCTGTTGTGCCTGTAGATAGGGCGCCAAGGCACCGTGAAGAGCAGCAAGAGCTTTCAGGGCTGGGCCCTTCCTTGTGGGAGAAGGAGCCGGACGTTTGCCTTTTCGGCAAGAGGCACTGCCGCGGCCGAGCGCCATGAGAAGTTGCGTCTCTGGGAAAGCACAGATCCCCACTGCTCTTGTGCCTGTAGATAGGGCGCCAAGGCACCGTGAAGAGCAGCAAGAGCTTTCAGGGCTGGGCCCTTCCTTGTGGGAGAAGGAGCCGGACATTTGCCTTTTCGGCAAGAGGCTCTGCCGCGGCCGAGCGCCATGAGAAGTTGCGTCTCTGGGAAAGCACAGATCCCCACTGCTGTTGTGCCTGTAGATAGGGCGCCAAGGCACCGTGAAGAGCAGCAAGAGCTTTCAGGGCTGGGCCCTTCCTTGTGGGAGAAGGAGCCGGACGTTTGCCTTTTCGGCAAGAGGCTCTGCCGCGGCCGAGCGCCATGAGATGTTGCGTCTCTGGGAAAGCACAGATCCCCACTGCTGTTGTGCCTGTAGATAGGGCGCCAAGGCACCGTGAAGAGCAGCAAGAGCTTTCAGGGCTGGGCCCTTCCTTGTGGGAGAAGGAGCCGGACGTTTGCCTTTTCGGCAAGAGGCTGTGCCGCGGCCGAGCGCCATGAGATGTTGCGTCTCTGGGAAAGCACAGATCCCCACTGCTGTTGTGCCTGTAGATAGGGCGCCAAGGCACCGTGAAGAGCAGCAAGAGCTTTCAGGGCTGGGCCCTTCCTTGTGGGAGAAGGAGCCGGACGTTTGCCTTTTCGGCAAGAGGCTGTGCCGCGGCCGAGCGCCATGAGATGTTGCTTCTCTGGGAAAGCACAGATCCCCACTGCTGTTGTGCCTGTAGATAGGGCACCAAGGCACCGTGAAGAGCAGCAAGAGCTTTCAGGGCTGGGCCCTTCCTTGTGGGAGAAGGAGCCGGACGTTTGCCTTTTCGGCAAGAGGCTCTGCCGCGGCCGAGCGACATGAGATGTTGCGTCTCTGGGAAAGCACAGATCCCCACTGCTGTTGTGCCTGTAGATAGGGCGCCAAGGCACCGTGAAGAGCAGCAAGAGCTTTCAGGGCTGGGCCCTTCCTTGTGGGAGAAGGAGCCGGACGTTTGCCTTTTTGGCAAGAGGCTGTGCCGCGGCCGAGCGCCATGAGAAGTTGCGTCTCTGGGAAAGCACAGATCCCCACTGCTGTTGTGCCTGTAGATAGGGCGCCAAGGCACCGTGAAGAGCAGCAAGAGCTTTCAGGGCTGGGCCCTTCCTTGTGGGAGAAGGAGCCGGACGTTTGCCTTTTCGGCAAGAGGCTCTGCCGCGGCCGAGCACCATGAGATGTTGCGTCTCTGGGAAAGCACAGATCCCCACTGCTGTTGTGCCTGTAGATAGGGTGCCAAGGCACCGTGAAGAGCAGCAAGAGCTTTCAGGGCTGGGCCCTTCCTTGTGGGAGAAGGAGCCGGACGTTTGCCTTTTCGGCAAGAGGCTCTGTTGCGGCCGAGTGCCATGAGATGTTGCGTCTCTGGGAAAGCACAGATCCCCAGTACTGTTGTGCCTGTAGATAGGGCGCCAAGGCACCGTGAAGAGCAGCAAGAGCTTTCAGGGCTGGGCCCTTCCTTGTGGGAGAAGGAGCCGGACGTTTGCCTTGTCGGCAAGAGGCTCTGCCGCGGCCGAGCGCCATGAGATGTTGCGTCTCTGGGAAAGCACAGATCCCCAGTGCTCTTGTGCCTGTAGATAGGGCGCCAAGGCACCGTGAAGAGCAGCAAGAGCTTTCAGGGCTGGGCCCTTCCTTGTGGGAGAAGGAGCCGGACGTTTGCCTTGTCGGCAAGAGGCTCTGCCGCGGCCGAGCGCCATGAGATGTTGCGTCTCTGGGAAAGCACAGATCCCCAGTGCTCTTGTGCCTGTAGATAGGGTGCCAAGGCACCGTGAAGAGCAGCAAGAGCTTTCAGGGCTGGGCCCTTCCTTGTGGGAGAAGGAGCCGGACGTTTGCCTTTTCGGCAAGAGGCTCTGCCGCGGCCGAGCGCCATGAGATGTTGCGTCTCTGGGAAAGCACAGATCCCCAGTGCTGTTGTGCCTGTAGATAGGGCGCCAAGGCACCGTGAAGAGCAGCAAGAGCTTTCAGGGCTGGGCCCTTCCTTGTGGGAGAAGGAGCCGGACGTTTGCCTTTTCGGCAAGAGGCTCTGTTGCGGCCGAGCGCCATGAGATGTTGCGTCTCTGGGAAAGCACAGATCCCCAGTGCTGTTGTGCCTGTAGATAGGGCGCCAAGGCACTGTGAAGAGCAGCAAGAGCTTTCAGGGCTGGGCCCTTCCTTGTGGGAGAAGGAGCCGGACGTTTGCCTTTTCGGCAAGAGGCTCTGCCGCGGCCGAGCGCCATGAGATGTTGCGTCTCTGGGAAAGCACAGATCCCCACTGCTCTTGTGCCTGTAGATAGGGCGCCAAGGCACCGTGAAGAGCAGCAAGAGCTCTCAGGGCTGGGCCCTTCCTTGTGGGAGAAGGAGCCGGACGTTTGCCTTTTCGGCAAGAGGCTCTGCCGCGGCCGAGCGCCATGAGATGTTGCGTCTCTGGGAAAGCACAGATCCCCACTGCTCTTGTGCCTGTAGATAGGGCGCCAAGGCACTGTGAAGAGCAGCAACAGCTTTCAGGGCTGGGCCCTTCCTTGTGGGAGAAGGAGCCGGACGTTTGCCTTTTCGGCAAGAGGCTCTGCCGCGGCCGAGCGCCATGAGATGTTGCGTCTCTGGGAAAGCACAGATCCCCACTGCTGTTGGGCCTGTAGATAGGGCGCCAAGGCACCGTGAAGAGCAGCAAGAGCTTTCAGGGCTGGGCCCTTCCTTGTGGGAGAAGGAGCCGGACGTTTGCCTTTTCGGCAAGAGGCTCTGCCGCGGCCGAGCACCATGAGATGTTGCGTCTCTGGGAAAGCACAGATCCCCACTGCTGTTGTGCCTGGAGATAGGGTGCCAAGGCACCGTGAAGAGCAGCAAGAGCTTTCAGGGCTGGGCCCTTCCTTGTGGGAGAAGGAGCCGGACGTTTGCCTTTTCGGCAAGAGGCTGTGCCGCGGCCGAGCGCCATGAGATGTTGCGTCTCTGGGAAAGCACAGATCCCCAGTACTGTTGTGCCTGTAGATAGGGCGCCAAGGCACCGTGAAGAGCAGCAAGAGCTTTCAGGGCTGGGCCCTTCCTTGTGGGAGAAGGAGCCGGACGTTTGCCTTTTTGGCAAGAGGCTCTGCCGCGGCCGAGCGCCATGAGAAGTTGCGTCTCTGGGAAAGCACAGATCCCCACTGCTGTTGGGCCTGTAGATAGGGCGCCAAGGCACCGTGAAGAGCAGCAAGAGCTTTCAGGGCTGGGCCCTTCCTTGTGGGAGAAGGAGCCGGACGTTTGCCTTTTCAGCAAGAGGCTGTGCCGCGGCCGAGCGCCATGAGAAGTTGCGTCTCTGGGAAAGCACAGATCCCCACTGCTGTTGTGCCTGTAGATAGGGCGCCAAGGCACCGTGAAGAGCAGCAAGAGCTTTCAGGGCTGGGCCCTTCCTTGTGGGAGAAGGAGCCGGACGTTTGCCTTTTCGGCAAGAGGCTCTGCCGCGGCCGAGCGCCATGAGATGTTGCGTCTCTGGGAAAGCACAGATCCCCACTGCTGTTGTGCCTGTAGATAGGGCGCCAAGGCACCGTGAAGAGCAGCAAGAGCTTTCAGGGCTGGGCCCTTCCTTGTGGGAGAAGGAGCCGGACGTTTGCCTTTTCGGCAAGAGGCTCTGCCGCGGCCGAGCGCCATGAGATGTTGCGTCTCTGGGAAAGCACAGATCCCCACTGCTGTTGTGCCTGTAGATAGGGCGCCAAGGCACCGTGAAGAGCAGCAAGAGCTTTCAGGGCTGGGCCCTTCCTTGTGGGAGAAGGAGCCGGACGTTTGCCTTTTCGGCAAGAGGCTCTGCCGCGGCCGAGCGCCATGAGATGTTGCGTCTCTGGGAAAGCACAGATCCCCACTGCTGTTGTGCCTGTAGATAGGGCGCCAAGGCACCGTGAAGAGCAGCAAGAGCTTTCAGGGCTGGGCCCTTCCTTGTGGGAGAAGGAGCCGGACGTTTGCCTTTTTGGCAAGAGGCTCTGCCGCGGCCGAGCGCCATGAGAAGTTGCGTCTCTGGGAAAGCACAGATCCCCAGTGCTGTTGTGCCTGTAGATAGGGCGCCAAGGCACCGTGAAGAGCAGCAAGAGCTTTCAGGGCTGGGCCCTTCCTTGTGGGAGAAGGAGCCGGACGTTTGCCTTTTCGGCAAGAGGCTCTGCCGCGGCCGAGCACCATGAGATGTTGCGTCTCTGGGAAAGCACAGATCCCCACTGCTGTTGTGCCTGTAGATAGGGTGCCAAGGCACCGTGAAGAGCAGCAAGAGCTTTCAGGGCTGGGCCCTTCCTTGTGGGAGAAGGAGCCGGACGGTTGCCTTTTCGGCAAGAGGCTCTGTTGCGGCCGAGTGCCATGAGATGTTGCGTCTCTGGGAAAGCACAGATCCCCACTGCTGTTGTGCCTGTAGATAGGGCGCCAAGGCACCGTGAAGAGCAGCAAGAGCTTTCAGGGCTGGGCCCTTCCTTGTGGGAGAAGGAGCCGGACGTTTGCCTTGTCGGCAAGAGGCTCTGCCGCGGCCGAGCGCCATGAGATGTTGCGTCTCTGGGAAAGCACAGATCCCCAGTGCTCTTGTGCCTGTAGATAGGGTGCCAAGGCACCGTGAAGAGCAGCAAGAGCTTTCAGGGCTGGGCCCTTCCTTGTGGGAGATGAGCCGGACGTTTGCCTTTTCGGCAAGAGGCTCTGCCGCGGCCGAGCGCCATGAGATGTTGCGTCTCTGGGAAAGCACAGATCCCCACTGCTGTTGTGCCTGTAGATAGGGCGCCAAGGCACCGTGAAGAGCAGCAAGAGCTTTCAGGGCTGGGCCCTTCCTTGTGGGAGAAGGAGCCGGACGTTTGCCTTTTCGGCAAGAGGCTCTGCCGCGGCCGAGCGCCATGAGATGTTGCGTCTCTGGGAAAGCACAGATCCCCACTGCTGTTGTGCCTGTAGATAGGGTGCCAAGGCACTGTGAAGAGCAGCAACAGCTTTCAGGGCTGGGCCCTTCCTTGTGGGAGAAGGAGCCGGACGTTTGCCTTTTCGGCAAGAGGCTCTGCCGCGGCCGAGCGCCATGAGATGTTGCGTCTCTGGGAAAGCACAGATCCCCAGTGCTGTTGTGCCTGTAGATAGGGCGCCAAGGCACCCTGAAGAGCAGCAAGAGCTTTCAGGGCTGGGCCCTTCCTTGTGGGAGAAGGAGCCGGACGTTTGCCTTTTCGGCAAGAGGCTCTGCCGCGGCCGAGCGCCATGAGATGTTGCGTCTCTGGGAAAGCACAGATCCCCACTGCTGTTGTGCCTGTAGATAGGGTGCCAAGGCACTGTGAAGAGCAGCAAGAGCTTTCAGGGCTGGGCCCTTCCTTGTGGGAGAAGGAGCCGGACGTTTGCCTTTTTGGCAAGAGGCTCTGCCGCGGCCGAGCGCCATGAGAAGTTGCGTCTCTGGGAAAGCACAGATCCCCACTGCTGTTGTGCCTGTAGATAGGGCGCCAAGGCACCGTGAAGAGCAGCAAGAGCTTTCAGGGCTGGGCCCTTCCTTGTGGGAGAAGGAGCCGGACGTTTGCCTTTTCGGCAAGAGGCTGTGCCGCGGCCGAGCGCCATGAGATGTTGCGTCTCTGGGAAAGCACAGATCCCCACTGCTCTTGTGCCTGTAGATAGGGCGCCAAGGCACCGTGAAGAGCAGCAAGAGCTTTCAGGGCTGGGCCCTTCCTTGTGGGAGAAGGAGCCGGACGTTTGCCTTTTCGGCAAGAGGCTCTGCCGCGGCCGAGCGCCATGAGATGTTGCGTCTCTGGGAAAGCACAGATCCCCAGTGCTGTTGTGCCTGTAGATAGGGCGCCAAGGCACCGTGAAGAGCAGCAAGAGCTTTCAGGGCTGGGCCCTTCCTTGTGGGAGAAGGAGCCGGACGTTTGCCTTTTCGGCAAGAGGCTCTGCCGCGGCCGAGCGCCATGAGATGTTGCGTCTCTGGGAAAGCACAGATCCCCAGTGCTGTTGTGCCTGTAGATAGGGCGCCAAGGCACCCTGAAGAGCAGCAAGAGCTTTCAGGGCTGGGCCCTTCCTTGTGGGAGAAGGAGCCGGACGTTTGCCTTTTCGGCAAGAGGCTCTGCCGCGGCCGAGCGCCATGAGATGTTGCGTCTCTGGGAAAGCACAGATCCCCACTGCTGTTGTGCCTGTAGATAGGGTGCCAAGGCACTGTGAAGAGCAGCAAGAGCTTTCAGGGCTGGGCCCTTCCTTGTGGGAGAAGGAGCCGGACGTTTGCCTTTTCGGCAAGAGGCTCTGCCGCGGCCGAGCGCCATGAGAAGTTGCGTCTCTGGGAAAGCACAGATCCCCACTGCTGTTGTGCCTGTAGATAGGGCGCCAAGGCACCGTGAAGAGCAGCAAGAGCTTTCAGGGCTGGGCCCTTCCTTGTGGGAGAAGGAGCCGGACGTTTGCCTTTTCGGCAAGAGGCTGTGCCGCGGCCGAGCGCCATGAGATGTTGCGTCTCTGGGAAAGCACAGATCCCCACTGCTCTTGTGCCTGTAGATAGGGCGCCAAGGCACCGTGAAGAGCAGCAAGAGCTTTCAGGGCTGGGCCCTTCCTTGTGGGAGAAGGAGCCGGACGTTTGCCTTTTCGGCAAGAGGCTCTGCCGCGGCCGAGCGCCATGAGATGTTGCGTCTCTGGGAAAGCACAGATCCCCACTGCTCTTGTGCCTGTAGATAGGGCGCCAAGGCACTGTGAAGAGCAGCAACAGCTTTCAGGGCTGGGCCCTTCCTTGTGGGAGAAGGAGCCGGACGTTTGCCTTTTCGGCAAGAGGCTGTGCCGCGGCCGAGCGCCATGAGATGTTGCGTCTCTGGGAAAGCACAGATCCCCAGTGCTGTTGTGCCTGTAGATAGGGCGCCAAGGGTAGGTGAAGAGCAGCAAGAGCTTTCAGGGCTGGGCCCTTCCTTGTGGGAGAAGGAGCCGGACGTTTGCCTTTTCGGCAAGAGGCTGTGCCGCGGCCGAGCGCCATGAGATGTTGCGTCTCTGGGAAAGCACAGATCCCCACTGCTGTTGTGCCTGTAGATAGGGCGCCAAGGCACCGTGAAGAGCAGCAAGAGCTTTCAGGGCTGGGCCCTTCCTTGTGGGAGAAGGAGCCGGACGTTTGCCTTTTCGGCAAGAGGCTCTGCCGCGGCCGAGCGACATGAGATGTTGCGTCTCTGGGAAAGCACAGATCCCCACTGCTGTTGTGCCTGTAGATAGGGCGCCAAGGCACCGTGAAGAGCAGCAAGAGCTTTCAGGGCTGGGCCCTTCCTTGTGGGAGAAGGAGCCGGACGTTTGCCTTTTTGGCAAGAGGCTGTGCCGCGGCCGAGCGCCATGAGAAGTTGTGTCTCTGGGAAAGCACAGATCCCCAGTGCTGTTGTGCCTGTAGATAGGGCGCCAAGGCACCGTGAAGAGCAGCAAGAGCTTTCAGGGCTGGGCCCTTCCTTGTGGGAGAAGGAGCCGGACGTTTGCCTTTTCGGCAAGAGGCTCTGCCGCGGCCGAGCACCATGAGATGTTGCGTCTCTGGGAAAGCACAGATCCCCACTGCTGTTGTGCCTGTAGATAGGGTGCCAAGGCACCGTGAAGAGCAGCAAGAGCTTTCAGGGCTGGGCCCTTCCTTGTGGGAGAAGGAGCCGGACGGTTGCCTTTTCGGCAAGAGGCTCTGTTGCGGCCGAGTGCCATGAGATGTTGCGTCTCTGGGAAAGCACAGATCCCCAGTACTGTTGTGCCTGTAGATAGGGCGCCAAGGCACCGTGAAGAGCAGCAAGAGCTTTCAGGGCTGGGCCCTTCCTTGTGGGAGAAGGAGCCGGACGTTTGCCTTGTCGGCAAGAGGCTCTGCCGCGGCCGAGCGCCATGAGATGTTGCGTCTCTGGGAAAGCACAGATCCCCAGTGCTCTTGTGCCTGTAGATAGGGTGCCAAGGCACCGTGAAGAGCAGCAAGAGCTTTCAGGGCTGGGCCCTTCCTTGTGGGAGAAGGAGCCGGACGTTTGCCTTTTCGGCAAGAGGCTCTGCCGCGGCCGAGCGCCATGAGATGTTGCGTCTCTGGGAAAGCACAGATCCCCAGTGCTGTTGTGCCTGTAGATAGGGCGCCAAGGCACCGTGAAGAGCAGCAAGAGCTTTCAGGGCTGGGCCCTTCCTTGTGGGAGAAGGAGCCGGACGTTTGCCTTTTCGGCAAGAGGCTCTGCCGCGGCCGAGCGCCATGAGATGTTGCGTCTCTGGGAAAGCACAGATCCCCAGTGCTGTTGTGCCTGTAGATAGGGTGCCAAGGCACTGTGAAGAGCAGCAACAGCTTTCAGGGCTGGGCCCTTCCTTGTGGGAGAAGGAGCCGGACGTTTGCCTTTTCGGCAAGAGGCTCTGCCGCGGGCCGAGCGCCATGAGATGTTGCGTCTCTGGGAAAGCACAGATCCCCAGTGCTGTTGTGCCTGTAGATAGGGCGCCAAGGCACCCTGAAGAGCAGCAAGAGCTTTCAGGGCTGGGCCCTTCCTTGTGGGAGAAGGAGCCGGACGTTTGCCTTTTCGGCAAGAGGCTCTGCCGCGGCCGAGCGCCATGAGATGTTGCGTCTCTGGGAAAGCACAGATCCCCACTGCTGTTGTGCCTGTAGATAGGGTGCCAAGGCACTGTGAAGAGCAGCAAGAGCTTTCAGGGCTGGGCCCTTCCTTGTGGGAGAAGGAGCCGGACGTTTGCCTTTTCGGCAAGAGGCTGTGCCGCGGGCCGAGCGCCATGAGATGTTGCGTCTCTGGGAAAGCACAGATCCCCAGTGCTGTTGTGCCTGTAGATAGGGCGCCAAGGCACCGTGAAGAGCAGCAAGAGCTTTCAGGGCTGGGCCCTTCCTTGTGGGAGAAGGAGCCGGACGTTTGCCTTTTCGGCAAGAGGCTCTGCCGCGGCCGAGCGCCATGAGAAGTTGCGTCTCTGGGAAAGCACAGATCCCCACTGCTGTTGTGCCTGTAGATAGGGCGCCAAGGCACCGTGAAGAGCAGCAAGAGCTTTCAGGGCTGGGCCCTTCCTTGTGGGAGAAGGAGCCGGACGTTTGCCTTTTCGGCAAGAGGCTGTGCCGCGGCCGAGCGCCATGAGATGTTGCGTCTCTGGGAAAGCACAGATCCCCACTGCTCTTGTGCCTGTAGATAGGGCGCCAAGGCACCGTGAAGAGCAGCAAGAGCTTTCAGGGCTGGGCCCTTCCTTGTGGGAGAAGGAGCCGGACGTTTGCCTTTTCGGCAAGAGGCTCTGCCGCGGCCGAGCGCCATGAGATGTTGCGTCTCTGGGAAAGCACAGATCCCCACTGCTCTTGTGCCTGTAGATAGGGCGCCAAGGCACTGTGAAGAGCAGCAACAGCTTTCAGGGCTGGGCCCTTCCTTGTGGGAGAAGGAGCCGGACGTTTGCCTTTTCGGCAAGAGGCTCTGCCGCGGGCCGAGCGCCATGAGATGTTGCGTCTCTGGGAAAGCACAGATCCCCAGTGCTGTTGTGCCTGTAGATAGGGCGCCAAGGGTAGGTGAAGAGCAGCAAGAGCTTTCAGGGCTGGGCCCTTCCTTGTGGGAGAAGGAGCCGGACGTTTGCCTTTTCGGCAAGAGGCTCTGCCGCGGCCGAGCGCCATGAGATGTTGCGTCTCTGGGAAAGCACAGATCCCCACTGCTGTTGTGCCTGTAGATAGGGCGCCAAGGCACCGTGAAGAGCAGCAAGAGCTTTCAGGGCTGGGCCCTTCCTTGTGGGAGAAGGAGCCGGACGTTTGCCTTTTCGGCAAGAGGCTCTGCCGCGGCCGAGCGCCATGAGATGTTGCGTCTCTGGGAAAGCACAGATCCCCACTGCTGTTGTGCCTGTAGATAGGGTGCCAAGGCACCGTGAAGAGCAGCAAGAGCTTTCAGGGCTGGGCCCTTCCTTGTGGGAGAAGGAGCCGGACGTTTGCCTTTTCGGCAAGAGGCTGTGCCGCGGCCGAGCGTCATGAGATGTTGCGTCTCTGGGAAAGCACAGATCCCCACTGCTGTTGGGCCTGTAGATAGGGCGCCAAGGCACCGTGAAGAGCACCAAGAGCTTTCAGGGCTGGGCCCTTCCTTGTGGGAGAAGGAGCCGGACGTTTGCCTTTTCGGCAAGAGGCTCTGCCGCGGCCGAGCGCCATGAGAAGTTGCGTCTCTGGGAAAGCACAGATCCCCACTGCTGTTGTGCCTGTAGATAGGGCGCCAAGGCACCGTGAAGAGCAGCAAGAGCTTTCAGGGCTGGGCCCTTCCTTGTGGGAGAAGGAGCCGGACGGTTGCCTTTTCGGCAAGAGGCTCTGCCGCGGCCGAGCGCCATGAGAAGTTGCGTCTCTGGGAAAGCACAGATCCCCACTGCTGTTGTGCCTGGAGATAGGGCGCCAAGGCACCGTGAAGAGCAGCAAGAGCTTTCAGGGCTGGGCCCTTCCTTGTGGGAGAAGGAGCCGGACGTTTGCCTTTTCGGCAAGAGGCTCTGCCGCGGCCGAGCGCCATGAGATGTTGCGTCTCTGGGAAAGCACAGATCCCCAGTGCTGTTGTGCCTGTAGATAGGGCGCCAAGGCACCGTGAAGAGCAGCAAGAGCTTTCAGGGCTGGGCCCTTCCTTCTGGGAGAAGGAGCCGGACGTTTGCCTTTTCGGCAAGAGGCTCTGCCGCGGCCGAGCGCCATGAGATGTTGCGTCTCTGGGAAAGCACAGATCCCCACTGCTGTTGTGCCTGTAGATAGGGCGCCAAGGCACCGTGAAGAGAGCAAGAGCTTTCAGGGCTGGGCCCTTCCTTGTGGGAGAAGGAGCCGGACGTTTGCCTTTTCGGCAAGAGGCTGTGCCGCGGCCGAGCGCCATGAGATGTTGCGTCTCTGGGAAAGCACAGATCCCCACTGCTGTTGTGCCTGTAGATAGGGCGCCAAGGCACCGTGAAGAGCAGCAAGAGCTTTCAGGGCTGGGCCCTTCCTTCTGGGAGAAGGAGCCGGACGTTTGCCTTTTCGGCAAGAGGCTCTGCCGCGGGCCGAGCGCCATGAGATGTTGCATCTCTGGGAAAGCACAGATCCCCACTGCTGTTGTGCCTTTAGATAGGGCGCCAAGGCACCGTGAAGAGCAGCAAGAGCTTTCAGGGCTGGGCCCTTCCTTGTGGGAGAAGGAGCTGGACGTTTGCCTTTTCGGCAAGAGGCTCTGCCGCGGCCGAGCGCCATGAGAAGTTGCGTCTCTGGGAAAGCACAGATCCCCAGTGCTGTTGTGCCTGTAGATAGGGCGCCAAGGCACCGTGAAGAGCAGCAAGAGCTTTCAGGGCTGGGCCCTTCCTTGTGGGAGAAGGAGCCGGACGTTTGCCTTTTCGGCAAGAGGCTCTGCCGCGGTCCGAGCGCCATGAGAAGTTGCGTCTCTGGGAAAGCACAGATCCCCACTGCTGTTGTGCCTGTAGATAGGGCGCCAAGGCACCGTGAAGAGCAGCAAGAGCTTTCAGGGCTGGGCCCTTCCTTGTGGGAGAAGGAGCCGGACGTTTGCCTTTTCGGCAAGAGGCTGTGCCGCGGGCCGAGCGCCATGAGATGTTGCGTCTCTGGGAAAGCACAGATCCCCACTGCTGTTGTGCCTGTAGATAGGGCGCCAAGGCACCGTGAAGAGCAGCAAGAGCTTTCAGGGCTGGGCCCTTCCTTGTGGGAGAAGGAGCCGGACGTTTGCCTTTTCGGCAAGAGGCTCTGCCGCGGCCGAGCGCCATGAGATGTTGCGTCTCTGGGAAAGCACAGATCCCCACTGCTCTTGTGCCTGTAGATAGGGCGCCAAGGCACTGTGAAGAGCAGCAACAGCTTTCAGGGCTGGGCCCTTCCTTGTGGGAGAAGGAGCCGGACGTTTGCCTTTTCGGCAAGAGGCTCTGCCGCGGCCGAGCGCCATGAGATGTTGCGTCTCTGGGAAAGCACAGATCCCCAGTGCTGTTGTGCCTGTAGATAGGGCGCCAAGGGTAGGTGAAGAGCAGCAAGAGCTTTCAGGGCTGGGCCCTTCCTTGTGGGAGAAGGAGCCGGACGTTTGCCTTTTCGGCAAGAGGCTGTGCCGCGGCCGAGCGCCATGAGAAGTTGCGTCTCTGGGAAAGCACAGATCCCCACTGCTGTTGTGCCTGGAGATAGGGCGCCAAGGCACCGTGAAGAGCAGCAAGAGCTTTCAGGGCTGGGCCCTTCCTTGTGGGAGAAGGAGCCGGACGTTTGCCTTTTCGGCAAGAGGCTCTGCCGCGGGCCGAGCGCCATGAGATGTTGCGTCTCTGGGAAAGCACAGATCCCCACTGCTGTTGTGCTGTAGATAGGGTGCCAAGGCACCGTGAAGAGCAGCAAGAGCTTTCAGGGCTGGGCCCTTCCTTGTGGGAGAAGGAGCCGGACGTTTGCCTTTTCGGCAAGAGGCTGTGCCGCGGCCGAGCGTCATGAGATGTTGCGTCTCTGGGAAAGCACAGATCCCCACTGCTGTTGTGCCTGTAGATAGGGCGCCAAGGCACCGTGAAGAGCAGCAAGAGCTTTCAGGGCTGGGCCCTTCCTTGTGGGAGAAGGAGCCGGACGTTTGCCTTTTCGGCAAGAGGCTCTGCCGCGGCCGAGCGCCATGAGAAGTTGCGTCTCTGGGAAAGCACAGATCCCCAGTGCTGTTGTGCCTGTAGATAGGGCGCCAAGGCACCGTGAAGAGCAGCAAGAGCTTTCAGGGCTGGGCCCTTCCTTGTGGGAGAAGGAGCCGGACGTTTGCCTTTTCGGCAAGAGGCTCTGCCGCGGCCGAGCGCCATGAGAAGTTGCGTCTCTGGGAAAGCACAGATCCCCACTGCTGTTGTGCCTGTAGATAGGGCGCCAAGGCACCGTGAAGAGCAGCAAGAGCTTTCAGGGCTGGGCCCTTCCTTCTGGGAGAAGGAGCCGGACGTTTGCCTTTTCGGCAAGAGGCTCTGCCGCGGCCGAGCGCCATGAGATGTTGCGTCTCTGGGAAAGCACAGATCCCCACTGCTGTTGTGCCTGTAGATAGGGCGCCAAGGCACCGTGAAGAGCAGCAAGAGCTTTCAGGGCTGGGCCCTTCCTTGTGGGAGAAGGAGCTGGACGTTTGCCTTTTCGGCAATAGGGTCTGCCGCGGCCCGAGCGCCATGAGAAGTTGTGTCTCTGGGAAAGCACAGATCCCCACTGCTGTTGTGCCTGTAGATAGGGCGCCAAGGCACGTGAAGAGCAGCAAGAGCTTTCAGGGCTGGGCCCTTCCTTGTGGGAGAAGGAGCCAGACGTTTGCCTTGTCGGCAAGAGGCTCTGCCGCGGCAGAGCGCCATGAGTTGTTGCGTCTCTGGGAAAGCACAGATCCCCACTGCTGTTGTGCCTGTAGATAGGGCGCCAAGGCACCGTGAAGAGCAGCAAGAGCTCTCAGGGCTGGGCCCTTCCTTGTGGGAGAAGGAGCCGGACGTTTGCCTTTTTGGCAAGAGGCTCTGCCGCAGCCGAGCGCCATGAGATGTTGCGTCTCTGGGAAAGCACAGATCCCCACTGCTGTTGTGCCTGTAGATAGGGCGCCAAGGCACCGTGAAGAGAGCAAGAGCTTTCAGGGCTGGGCCCTTCCTTGTGGGAGAAGGAGCCGGACGTTTGCCTTGTCGGCAAGAGGCTCTGCCGCGGCCGAGCGCCATGAGATGTTGCGTCTCTGGGAAAGCACAGATCCCCACTGCTGTTGTGCCTGTAGATAGGGCGCCAAGGCACCGTGGAAGAGCAGCAAGAGCTTTCAGGGCTGGGCCCTTCCTTCTGGGAGAAGGAGCCGGACGTTTGCCTTTTCGGCAAGAGGCTCTGCCGCGGCCGAGCGCCATGAGATGTTGCATCTCTGGGAAAGCACAGATCCCCACTGCTGTTGTGCCTTTAGATAGGGCGCCAAGGCACCGTGAAGAGCAGCAAGAGCTTTCAGGGCTGGGCCCTTCCTTGTGGGAGAAGGAGCTGGACGTTTGCCTTTTCGGCAAGAGGCTCTGCCGCGGCCCGAGCGCCATGAGAAGTTGTGTCTATGGGAAAGCACAGATCCCCACTGCTGTTGTGCCTGTAGATAGGACGCCAAGGCACCGTGAAGAGCACCAAGAGCTTTCAGGGCTGGGCCCGTCCTTGTGGGAGAAGGAGCCGGACGTTTGCCTTTTTGGCAAGAGGCTCTGCCGCGGCCGAGCGCCATGAGAAGTTGCGTCTCTGGGAAAGCACAGATCCCCAGTGCTGTTGGGCCTGTAGATAGGGCGCCAAGGGCACCGTGAAGAGCAGCAAGAGCTTTCAGGGCTGGGCCCTTCCTTGTGGGAGAAGGAGCCGGACGTTTGCCTTTTCGGCAAGAGGCTCTGCCGCGGCCGAGCCGCCATGAGATGTTGCGTCTCTGGGAAAGCACAGATCCCCACTGCTGTTGTGCCTGTAGATAGGGTGCCAAGGCACCGTGAAGAGCAGCAAGAGCTTTCAGGGCTGGGCCCTTCCTTGTGGGAGAAGGAGCCGGACGTTTGCCTTTTCGGCAAGAGGCTCTGTTGCGGCCGAGCGCCATGAGATGTTGCGTCTCTGGGAAAGCACAGATCCCCACTGCTGTTGTGCCTGTAGATAGGGCGCCAAGGCACCGTGAAGAGCAGCAAGAGCTTTCAGGGCTGGGCCCTTCCTTGTGGGAGAAGGAGCCGGACGTTTGCCTTGTCGACAAGAGGCTCTGCCGCGGCCGAGCGCCATGAGATGTTGCGTCTCTGGGAAAGCACAGATCCCCAGTGCTCTTGTGCCTGTAGATAGGGCGCCAAGGCACCGTGAAGAGCAGCAACAGCTTTCAGGGCTGGGCACTTCCTTGTGGGAGAATGAGCCGGACGTTTGCCTTTTCGGCAAGAGGCTCTGCCGCGGCCGAGCGCCATGAGATGTTGCGTCTCTGGGAAAGCACAGATCCCCACTGCTGTTGTGCCTGTAGATAGGGCGCCAAGGCACCGTGAAGAGCAGCAAGAGCTTTCAGGGCTGGGCCCTTCCTTGTGGGAGAAGGAGCCGGACGTTTGCCTTTTCGGCAAGAGGCTCTGCCGCGGCCGAGCGCCATGAGATGTTGCGTCTCTGGGAAAGCACAGATCCCCACTGCTGTTGTGCCTGGAGATAGGGCGCCAAGGCACTGTGAAGAGCAGCAACAGCTTTCAGGGCTGGGCCCTTCCTTGTGGGAGAAGGAGCCGGACGTTTGCCTTTTCGGCAAGAGGCTCTGCCGCGGCCGAGCGCCATGAGATGTTGCGTCTCTGGGAAAGCACAGATCCCCAGTGCTGTTGTGCGTGTAGATAGGGCGCCAAGGCACCGTGAAGAGCAGCAAGAGCTTTCAGGGCTGGGCCCTTCCTTGTGGGAGAAGGAGCCGGACGTTTGCCTTTTCGGCAAGAGGCTGTGCCGCGGCCGAGCGCCATGAGATGTTGCGTCTCTGGGAAAGCACAGATCCCCACTGCTGTTGTGCCTGTAGATAGGGCGCCAAGGCACCGTGAAGAGCAGCAAGAGCTTTCAGGGCTGGGCCCTTCCTTGTGGGAGAAGGAGCCGGACGTTTGCCTTTTCGGCAAGAGGCTCTGCCGCGCCGAGCGCCATGAGATGTTGCGTCTCTGGGAAAGCACAGATCCCCACTGCTGTTGTGCCTGTAGATAGGGTGCCAAGGCACTGTGAAGAGCAGCAAGAGCTTTCAGGGCTGGGCCCTTCCTTGTGGGAGAAGGAGCCGGACATTTGCCTTTTCGGCAAGAGGCTGTGCTGCGGCCGAGCGCCATGAGAAGTTGCGTCTCTGGGAAAGCACAGATCCCCAGTGCTGTTGTGCCTGTAGATAGGGCGCCAAGGCACCGTGAAGAGCAGCAAGAGCTTTCAGGGCTGGGCCCTTCCTTGTGGGAGAAGGAGCCGGACTTTTGCCTTTTCGGCAAGAGGCTATGCCGCGGCCGAGCGCCATGAGATGTTGCGTCTCTGGGAAAGCACAGATCCCCACTGCTGTTGTGCCTGTAGATAGGGCGCCAAGGCACCGTGAAGAGCAGCAAGAGCTTTCAGGGCTGGGCCCTTCCTTGTGGGAGAAGGAGTCGGACGTTTGCCTTTTCGGCAAGAGGCTCTGCCGCGGCCGAGCGCCATGAGATGTTGCGTCTCTGGGAAAGCACAGATCCCCACTGCTGTTGTGCCTGTAGATAGGGCGCCAAGGCACCGTGAAGAGCAGCAAGAGCTTTCAGGGCTGGGCCCTTCCTTGTGGGAGAAGGAGCCGGACGTTTGCCTTTTCGGGCAAGAGGCTCTGCCGCGGCCGAGCGCCATGAGATGTTGCATCTCTGGGAAAGCACAGATCCCCACTGCTGTTGTGCCTTTAGATAGGGCGCCAAGGCACCGTGAAGAGCAGCAAGAGCTTTCAGGGCTGGGCCCTTCCTTCTGGGAGAAGGAGCCGGACGTTTGCCTTTTCGGCAAGAGGCTCTGCCGCGGCCGAGCGCCATGAGATGTTGCATCTCTGGGAAAGCACAGATCCCCACTGCTGTTGTGCCTTTAGATAGGACGCCAAGGGCACCGTGAAGAGCACCAAGAGCTTTCAGGGCTGGGCCCTTCCTTGTGGGAGAAGGAGCCGGACGTTTGCCTTTTCGGCAAGAGGCTCTGCCGCGGCCGAGCGCCATGAGATGTTGCGTCTCTGGGAAAGCACAGATCCCCACTGCTGTTGTGCCTGTAGATAGGGTGCCAAGGCACCGTGAAGAGCAGCAAGAGCTTTCAGGGCTGGGCCCTTCCTTGTGGGAGAAGGAGCCGGATGTTTGCCTTTTCGGCAAGAGGCTGTGCTGCGGCCGAGCGCCATGAGAAGTTGCGTCTCTGGGAAAGCACAGATCCCCAGTGCTGTTGTGCCTGGAGATAGGGCGCCAAGGCACCGTGAAGAGCAGCAAGAGCTTTCAGGGCTGGGCCCTTCCTTGTGGGAGAAGGAGCCGGACTTTTGCCTTTTCGGCAAGAGGCTCTGCCGCGGCCGAGCGCCATGAGATGTTTGCGTCTCTGGGAAAGCACAGATCCCCACTGCTGTTGTGCCTGTAGATAGGGCGCCAAGGCACCGTGAAGAGCAGCAAGAGCTTTCAGGGCTGGGCCCTTCCTTGTGGGAGAAGGAGCCGGACGTTTGCCTTTTCGGCAAGAGGCTCTGCCGCGGCCGAGCGCCATGAGATGTTGCGTCTCTGGGAAAGCACAGATCCCCAGTGCTGTTGTGCCTGTAGATAGGGCGCCAAGGCACCGTGAAGAGCAGCAAGAGCTTTCAGGGCTGGGCCCTTCCTTCTGGGAGAAGGAGCCGGACGTTTGACTTTTCGGCAAGAGGCTCTGCCGCGGCCGAGCGCGCATGAGATGTTGCATCTCTGGGAAAGCACAGATCCCCACTGCTGTTGTGCCTTTAGATAGGGGCGCCAAGGCACCGTGAAGAGCAGCAAGAGCTTTCAGGGCTGGACCCTTCCTTCTGGGAGAAGGAGCCGGACGTTTGCCTTTTTCGGCAAGAGGCTCTGCCGCGGCCGAGCGCCATGAGATGTTGCATCTCTGGGAAAGCACAGATCCCCACTGCTGTTGTGCCTTTAGATAGGGCGCCAAGGCACCGTGAAGAGCAGCAAGAGCTTTCAGGGCTGGGCCCTTCCTTGTGGGAGAAGGAGCTGGACGTTTGCCTTTTCGGCAAGAGGCTCTGCCGCAGCCGAGCGCCATGAGAAGTTGTGTCTATGGGAAAGCACAGATCCCCACTGCTGTTGTGCCTGTAGATAGGACGCCAAGGCACCGTGAAGAGCAGCAAGAGCTTTCAGGGCTGGGCCCTTCCTTGTGGGAGAAGGAGCCGGACGTTTGCCTTTTCGGCAAGAGGCTCTGTTGCGGCCGAGCGCCATGAGATGTTGCGTCTCTGGGAAAGCACAGATCCCCACTGCTCTTGTGCCTGTAGATAGGGCGCCAAGGCACCGTGAAGAGCAGCAAGAGCTTTCAGGGCTGGGCCCTTCCTTGTGGGAGAAGGAGCCGGACGTTTGCCTTTTCGGCAAGAGGCTCTGCCGCGGCCGAGCGCCATGAGATGTTGCGTCTCTGGGAAAGCACAGATCCCCAGTGCTGTTGTGCCTGTAGATAGGGCGCCAAGGCACCGTGAAGAGCAGCAAGAGCTTTCAGGGCTGGGCCCTTCCTTGTGGGAGAAGGAGCCGGACGTTTGCCTTTTCGGCAAGAGGCTCTGCCGCGGCCGAGCGCCATGAGATGTTGCGTCTCTGGGAAAGCACAGATCCCCACTGCTGTTGTGCCTGTAGATAGGATGCCAGGCACCGTGAAGAGCAGCAAGAGCTTTCAGGGCTGGGCCCTTCCTTGTGGGAGAAGGAGCCGGACGTTTGCCTTTTCGGCAAGAGGCTCTGCCGCGGCCGAGCGCCATGAGATGTTGCGTCTCTGGGAAAGCACAGATCCCCACTGCTGTTGTGCCTGTAGATAGGGCGCCAAGGCACCGTGAAGAGCAGCAAGAGCTCTCAGGGCTGGGCCCTTCCTTGTGGGAGAAGGAGCCGGACGTTTGCCTTTTTGGCAAGAGGCTCTGCCGCGGCCGAGCGCCATGAGAAGTTGCGTCTCTGGGAAAGCACAGATCCCCACTGCTGTTGTGCCTGTAGATAGGGCGCCAAGGCACCGTGAAGAGCAGCAAGAGCTTTCAGGGCTGGGCCCTTCCTTGTGGGAGAAGGAGCCGGACGTTTGCCTTTTCGGCAAGAGGCTGTGCCGCGGCCGAGCGCCATGAGATGTTGCGTCTCTGGGAAAGCACAGATCCCCCACTGCTGTTGTGCCTGTAGATAGGGCGCCAAGGCACCGTGAAGAGCAGCAAGAGCTTTCAGGGCTGGGCCCTTCCTTGTGGGAGAAGGAGCCGGACGGTTGCCTTGTCGGCAAGAGGCTCTGCCGCGGCCGAGCGCCATGAGATGTTGCGTCTCTGGGAAAGCACAGATCCCCCACTGCTGTTGTGCCTGTAGATAGGGTGCCAAGGCACCGTGAAGAGCAGCAAGAGCTTTCAGGGCTGGGCCCTTCCTTGTGGGAGAAGGAGCCGGACGTTTGCCTTTTCGGCAAGAGGCTCTGCCGCGGCCGAGCGCCATGAGATGTTGCGTCTCTGGGAAAGCACAGATCCCCACTGCTGTTGGGCCTGTAGATAGGGCACCAAGGCACCGTGAAGAGCAGCAAGAGCTTTCAGGGCTGGGCCCTTCCTTGTGGGAGAAGGAGCCGGACGTTTGCCTTTTCGGCAAGAGGCTCTGCCGCGGCCGAGCGCCATGAGATGTTGCGTCTCTGGGAAAGCACAGATCCCCACTGCTGTTGTGCCTGTAGATAGGGCGCCAAGGCACTGTGAAGAGCAGCAAGAGCTTTCAGGGCTGGGCCCTTCCTTGTGGGAGAAGGAGCCGGACGTTTGCCTTTTCGGCAAGAGGCTCTGCCGCGGCCGAGCGCCATGAGATGTTGCGTCTCTGGGAAAGCACAGATCCCCACTGCTGTTGTGCCTGTAGATAGGGCGCCAAGGCACCGTGAAGAGCAGCAAGAGCTTTCAGGGCTGGGCCCTTCCTTGTGGGAGAAGGAGCCGGACGTTTGCCTTTTCGGCAAGAGGCTCTGCCGCGGCCGAGCGCCATGAGATGTTGCGTCTCTGGGAAAGCACAGATCCCCACTGCTGTTGTGCCTGTAGATAGGGTGCCAAGGCACTGTGAAGAGCAGCAAGAGCTTTCAGGGCTGGGCCCTTCCTTGTGGGAGAAGGAGCCGGACGTTTGCCTTTTCGGCAAGAGGCTGTGCCGCGGCCGAGCGCCATGAGATGTTGCGTCTCTGGGAAAGCACAGATCCCCACTGCTGTTGGGCCTGGAGATAGGGCGCCAAGGCACCGTGAAGAGCAGCAAGAGCTTTCAGGGCTGGGCCCTTCCTTGTGGGAGAAGGAGCCGGACGGTTGCCTTTTCGGCAAGAGGCTCTGCCGCGGGCCGAGCGCCATGAGATGTTGCGTCTCTGGGAAAGCACAGATCCCCACTGCTCTTGTGCCTGGAGATAGGGCGCCAAGGCACCGTGAAGAGCAGCAAGAGCTTTCAGGGCTGGGCCCTTCCTTGTGGGAGAAGGAGCCGGACGGTTGCCTTTTCGGCAAGAGGCTCTGCCGCGGCCGAGCGCCATGAGATGTTGCGTCTCTGGGAAAGCACAGATCCCCAGTGCTGTTGTGCCTGTAGATAGGGCGCCAAGGCACCGTAGGAAAAGAGCAGCAAGAGCTTTCAAGGGCTGGGCCCTTCCTTGTGGGAGAAGGAGCCGGACGTTTGCCTTTTCGGCAAGAGGCTCTGCCGCGGCCGAGCGCCATGAGATGTTGCGTCTCTGGGAAAGCACAGATCCCCACTGCTGTTGTGCCTGTAGATAGGGCGCCAAGGCACCGTGAAGAGCAGCAAGAGCTCTCAGGGCTGGGCCCTTCCTTGTGGGAGAAGGAGCCGGACGTTTGCCTTTTTGGCAAGAGGCTCTGCCGCAGCCGAGCGCCATGAGAAGTTGTGTCTCTGGGAAAGCACAGATCCCCACTGCTGTTGTGCCTGTAGATAGGGTGCCAAGGCACCGTGAAGAGCAGCAAGAGCTTTCAGGGCTGGGCCCTTCCTTGTGGGAGAAGGAGCCGGACGTTTGCCTTTTCGGCAAGAGGCTCTGCCGCGGCCGAGCGCCATGAGATGTTGCGTCTCTGGGAAAGCACAGATCCCCACTGCTGTTGTGCCTGTAGATAGGGCGCCAAGGCACCGTGAAGAGCAGCAAGAGCTTTCAGGGCTGGGCCCTTCCTTGTGGGAGAAGGAGCCGGACGTTTGCCTTTTCGGCAAGAGGCTCTGCCGCGGCCGAGCGCCATGAGATGTTGCGTCTCTGGGAAAGCACAGATCCCCACTGCTGTTGTGCCTGTAGATAGGGTGCCAAGGCACTGTGAAGAGCAGCAAGAGCTTTCAGGGCTGGGCCCTTCCTTGTGGGAGAAGGAGCCGGACGTTTGCCTTTTCGGCAAGAGGCTGTGCCGCGGCCGAGCGCCATGAGATGTTGCGTCTCTGGGAAAGCACAGATCCCCACTGCTGTTGGGCCTGGAGATAGGGCGCCAAGGCACCGTGAAGAGCAGCAAGAGCTTTCAGGGCTGGGCCCTTCCTTGTGGGAGAAGGAGCCGGACGGTTGCCTTTTCGGCAAGAGGCTCTGCCGCGGCCGAGCGCCATGAGATGTTGCGTCTCTGGGAAAGCACAGATCCCCACTGCTCTTGTGCCTGGAGATAGGGCGCCAAGGCACCGTGAAGAGCAGCAAGAGCTTTCAGGGCTGGGCCCTTCCTTGTGGGAGAAGGAGCCGGACGGTTGCCTTTTCGGCAAGAGGCTCTGCCGCGGCCGAGCGCCATGAGATGTTGCGTCTCTGGGAAAGCACAGATCCCCAGTGCTGTTGGGCCTGTAGATAGGGCGCCAAGGCACCGTGAAGAGCAGCAAGAGCTTTCAGGGCTGGGCCCTTCCTTCTGGGAGAAGGAGCCAGACGTTTGCCTTTTCGGCAAGAGGCTCTGCCGCGGCCGAGCGCCATGAGATGTTGCGTCTCTGGGAAAGCACAGATCCCCACTGCTGTTGTGCCTGTAGATAGGGCGCCAAGGCACCGTGAAGAGCAGCAAGAGCTCTCAGGGCTGGGCCCTTCCTTGTGGGAGAAGGAGCCGGACGTTTGCCTTTTTGGCAAGAGGCTCTGCCGCAGCCGAGCGCCATGAGAAGTTGTGTCTCTGGGAAAGCACAGATCCCCACTGCTGTTGTGCCTGTAGATAGGGCGCCAAGGCACCGTGAAGAGCAGCAAGAGCTTTCAGGGCTGGGCCCTTCCTTGTGGGAGAAGGAGCCGGACGTTTGCCTTTTCGGCAAGAGGCTCTGCCGCGGCCGAGCGCCATGAGATGTTGCGTCTCTGGGAAAGCACAGATCCCCACTGCTGTTGTGCCTGTAGATAGGGTGCCAAGGCACCGTGAAGAGCAGCAAGAGCTTTCAGGGCTGGGCCCTTCCTTCTGGGAGAAGGAGCCGGACGTTTGCCTTTTCGGCAAGAGGCTCTGCCGCGGCCGAGCGCCATGAGATGTTGCGTCTCTGGGAAAGCACAGATCCCCACTGCTGTTGTGCCTGTAGATAGGGCGCCAAGGGCACCGTGAAGAGCAGCAAGAGCTTTCAGGGCTGGGCCCTTCCTTGTGGGAGAAGGAGCCGGACGTTTGCCTTTTCGGCAAGAGGCTCTGCCGCGGCCGAGCGCCATGAGATGTTGCGTCTCTGGGAAAGCAGAGATCCCCACTGCTGTTGTGCCTGTAGATAGGACGCCAAGGCACCGTGAAGAGCAGCAAGAGCTTTCAGGGCTGGGCCCTTCCTTGTGGGAGAAGGAGCCGGACGTTTGCCTTTTCGGCAAGAGGCTGTGCCGCGGCCGAGCGCCATGAGATGTTGCGTCTCTGGGAAAGCACAGATCCCCACTGCTGTTGTGCCTGTAGATAGGGCGCCAAGGCACCGTGAAGAGCAGCAAGAGCTCTCAGGGCTGGGCCCTTCCTTGTGGGAGAAGGAGCCGGACGTTTGCCTTTTCGGCAAGAGGCTGTGCCGCGGCTGAGCGCCATGAGATGTTGCGTCTCTGGGAAAGCACAGATCCCCACTGCTGTTGTGCCTGTAGATAGGGCGCCAAGGCACCGTGAAGAGCAGCAAGAGCTTTCAGGGCTGGGCCCTTCCTTGTGGGAGAAGGAGCCGGACGTTTGCCTTTTCGGCAAGAGGCTCTGCCGCGGCCGAGCGCCATGAGATGTTGCGTCTCTGGGAAAGCACAGATCCCCAGTACTGTTGTGCCTGTAGATAGGGCGCCAAGGCACCGTGAAGAGCAGCAAGAGCTTTCAGGGCTGGGCCCTTCCTTGTGGGAGAAGGAGCCGGACGTTTGCCTTGTCGGCAAGAGGCTCTGCCGCGGCCGAGCGCCATGAGATGTTGCGTCTCTGGGAAAGCACAGATCCCCACTGCTGTTGTGCCTGTAGATAGGGCGCCAAGGCACCGTGAAGAGCAGCAAGAGCTTTCAGGGCTGGGCCCTTCCTTGTGGGAGAAGGAGCCGGACGTTTGCCTTTTCGGCAAGAGGCTCTGCCGCGGCCGAGCGCCATGAGAAGTTGCGTCTCTGGGAAAGCACAGATCCCCACTGCTGTTGGGCCTGTAGATAGGGCACCAAGGCACCGTGAAGAGCAGCAAGAGCTTTCAGGGCTGGGCCCTTCCTTGTGGGAGAAGGAGCCGGACGTTTGCCTTTTCGGCAAGAGGCTCTGCCGCAGCCGAGCGCCATGAGATGTTGCGTCTCTGGGAAAGCACAGATCCCCAGTGCTGTTGTGCCTGTAGATAGGGCGCCAAGGCACTGTGAAGAGCAGCAAGAGCTTTCAGGGCTGGGCCCTTCCTTGTGGGAGAATGAGCCGGACGTTTGCCTTTTCGGCAAGAGGCTCTGCCGCGGCCGAGCGCCATGAGATGTTGCGTCTCTGGGAAAGCACAGATTCCCAGTGCTGTTGTGCCTGTAGATAGGGTGCCAAGGCACCGTGAAGAGCAGCAAGAGCTTTCAGGGCTGGGCCCTTCCTTGTGGGAGAAGGAGCCGGACTTTTGCCTTTTCGGCAAGAGGCTCTGCCTCAGCCGAGCGCCATGAGATGTCGCGTCTCTGGGAAAGCACAGATCCCCACTGCTGTTGTGCCTGTAGATAGGGCGCCAAGGCACCGTGAAGAGCAGCAAGAACTTTCAGGGCTGGGCCCTTCCTTGTGGGAGAAGGAGCCGGACGTTTGCCTTTTCGGCAAGAGGCTCTGCCGCGGCCGAGCGCCATGAGATGTTGCGTCTCTGGGAAAGCACAGATCCCCACTGCTGTTGTGCCTGTAGATAGGGCGCCAAGGCACCGTGAAGAGCAGCAAGAGCTTTCAGGGCTGGGCCCTTCCTTGTGGGAGAAGGAGCCGGACGTTTGCCTTTTCGGCAAGAGGCTCTGCCGCGGCCGAGCGCCATGAGATGTTGCATCTCTGGGAAAGCACAGATCCCCACTGCTGTTGTGCCTTTAGATAGGGCGCCAAGGCACCGTGAAGAGCAGCAAGAGCTTTCAGGGCTGGGCCCTTCCTTGTGGGAGAAGGAGCCGGACGTTTGCCTTTTCGGCAAGAGGCTCTGCCGCGGCCGAGCGCCATGAGATGTTGCGTCTCTGGGAAAGCACAGATCCCCAGTACTGTTGTGCCTGTAGATAGGGCGCCAAGGCACCGTGAAGAGCAGCAAGAGCTCTCAGGGCTGGGCCCTTCCTTGTGGGAGAAGGAGCCGGACGTTTGCCTTTTCGGCAAGAGGCTCTGCCGCAGCCGAGCGCCATGAGAAGTTGCGTCTCTGGGAAAGCACAGATCCCCACTGCTGTTGTGCCTGTAGATAGGGCGCCAAGGCACCGTGAAGAGCAGCAAGAGCTTTCAGGGCTGGGCCCTTCCTTGTGGGAGAAGGAGCCGGACGTTTGCCTTTTCGGCAAGAGGCTCTGCCGCGGCCGAGCGCCATGAGATGTTGCGTCTCTGGGAAAGCACAGATCCCCACTGCTGTTGTGCCTGTAGATAGGGCGCCAAGGCACCGTGAAGAGCAGCAAGAGCTTTCAGGGCTGGGCCCTTCCTTGTGGGAGAAGGAGCCGGACGTTTGCTTTTTCGGCAAGAGGCTCTGTTGCGGCCGAGCGCCATGAGATGTTGCGTCTCTGGGAAAGCACAGATCCCCACTGCTCTTGTGCCTGTAGATAGGGCGCCAAGGCACTGTGAAGAGCAGCAAGAGCTTTCAGGGCTGGGCCCTTCCTTGTGGGAGAAGGAGCCGGACGTTTGCCTTGTCGGCAAGAGGCTCTGCCGCGGCCGAGCGCCATGAGATGTTGCGTCTCTGGGAAAGCACAGATCCCCAGTGCTCTTGTGCCTGTAGATAGGGCGCCAAGGCACCGTGAAGAGCAGCAAGAGCTTTCAGGGCTGGGCCCTTCCTTGTGGGAGAAGGAGCCGGACGTTTGCCTTTTCGGGAAGAGGCTCTGCCGCAGCCGAGCGCCATGAGATGTTGCGTCTCTGGGAAAGCACAGATCCCCACTGCTGTTGTGCCTGTAGATAGGGCGCCAAGGCACCGTGAAGAGCAGCAAGAGCTTTCAGGGCTGGGCCCTTCCTTGTGGGAGAAGGAGCCGGACGTTTGCCTTTTCGGCAAGAGGATCTGCCGCGGCCGAGCGCCATGAGATGTTGCATCTCTGGGAAAGCACAGATCCCCACTGCTGTTGTGCCTTTAGATAGGGCGCCAAGGCACCGTGAAGAGCAGCAAGAGCTTTCAGGGCTGGGCCCTTCCTTGTGGGAGAAGGAGCCGGATGTTTGCCTTTTCGGCAAGAGGCTGTGCCGCGGCCGAGCGCCATGAGATGTTGCGTCTCTGGGAAAGCACAGATCCCCACTGCTGTTGTGCCTGTAGATAGGATGCCAAGGCACCGTGAAGAGCAGCAAGAGCTTTCAGGGCTGGGCCCTTCCTTGTGGGAGAAGGAGCCGGACGTTTGCCTTTTCGGCAAGAGGCTCTGCCGCGGCCGAGCGCCATGAGATGTTGCGTCTCTGGGAAAGCACAGATCCCCACTGCTGTTGTGCCTGTAGATAGGGCGCCAAGGCACCGTGAAGAGCAGCAAGAGCTCTCAGGGCTGGGCCCTTCCTTGTGGGAGAAGGAGCCGGACGTTTGCCTTTTCGGCAAGAGGCTCTGCCGCGGCCGAGCGCCATGAGAAGTTGCGTCTCTGGGAAAGCACAGATCCCCAGTGCTGTTGTGCCTGTAGATAGGGCGCCAAGGCACCGTGAAGAGCAGCAAGAGCTTTCAGGGCTGGGCCCTTCCTTGTGGGAGAAGGAGCCGGACGTTTGCCTTTTCGGCAAGAGGCTCTGACGCGGCCGAGCGCCATGAGATGTTGCGTCTCTGGGAAAGCACAGATCCCCACTGCTGTTGTGCCTGTAGATAGGGCGCCAAGGCACTGTGAGAGCAGCAAGAGCTTTCAGGGCTGGGCCCTTCCTTGTGGGAGAAGGAGCCGGACGTTTGCTTTTTCGGCAAGAGGCTCTGTTGCGGCCGAGCGCCATGAGATGTTGCGTCTCTGGGAAAGCACAGAACCCCAGTACTGTTGTGCCTGTAGATAGGGCGCCAAGGCACTGTGAAGAGCAGCAAGAGCTTTCAGGGCTGGGCCCTTCCTTGTGGGAGAAGGAGCCGGACGTTTGCCTTGTCGGCAAGAGGCTCTGCCGCGGCTGAGCGCCATGAGATGTTGCGTCTCTGGGAAAGCACAGATCCCCAGTGCTCTTGTGCCTGTAGATAGGGCGCCAAGGCACCGTGAAGAGCAGCAAGAGCTTTCAGGGCTGGGCCCTTCCTTGTGGGAGAAGGAGCCGGACGTTTGCCTTTTCGGGAACAGGCTCTGCCGCGGCCGAGCGCCATGAGATGTTGCGTCTCTGGGAAAGCACAGATCCCCACTGCTGTTGTGCCTGTAGATAGGGCGCCAAGGCACCGTGAAGAGCAGCAAGAGCTTTCAGGGCTGGGCCCTTCCTTGTGGGAGAAGGAGCCGGACGGTTGCCTTTTCGGCAAGAGGCTCTGCCGCGGCCGAGCGCCATGAGATGTTGCGTCTCTGGGAAAGCACAGATCCCCACTGCTGTTGTGCCTGTAGATAGGGCGCCAAGGCACCGTGAAGAGCAGCAAGAGCTTTCAGGGCTGGGCCCTTCCTTGTGGGAGAAGGAGCCGGACGTTTGCCTTTTCGGCAAGAGGCTCTGCCGCGGCCGAGCGCCATGAGAAGTTGCGTCTCTGGGAAAGCACAGATCCCCAGTGCTGTTGTGCCTGTAGATAGGGCACCAAGGCACCGTGAAGAGCAGCAAGAGCTTTCAGGGCTGGGCCCTTCCTTGTGGGAGAAGGAGCCGGACGTTTGCCTTTTTGGCAAGAGGCTCTGTTGCGGCCGAGCGCCATGAGATGTTGCGTCTCTGGGAAAGCACAGATCCCCAGTGCTGTTGGGCCTGTAGATAGGGCGCCAAGGCACTGTGAGAGCAGCAAGAGCTTTCAGGGCTGGGCCCTTCCTTGTGGGAGAAGGAGCCGGACGTTTGCCTTTTCGGCAAGAGGCTGTGCCGCGGCCGAGCGCCATGAGAAGTTGCGTCTCTGGGAAAGCACAGATCCCCACTGCTCTTGTGCCTGTAGATAGGGCGCCAAGGCACCGTGAAGAGCAGCAAGAGCTTTCAGGGCTGGGCCCTTCCTTGTGGGAGAAGGAGGCAGACGTTTGCCTTTTCGGCAAGAGGCTCTGCCGCGGCCGAGCGCCATGAGATGTTGCGTCTCTGGGAAAGCACAGATCCCCACTGCTGTTGTGCCTGTAGATAGGGCGCCAAGGCACCGTGAAGAGCAGCAAGAGCTTTCAGGGCTGGGCCCTTCCTTGTGGGAGAAGGAGCCGGACGTTTGCCTTTTCGGGAAGAGGCTCTGCCGCAGCCGAGCGCCATGAGATGTTGCGTCTCTGGGAAAGCACAGATCCCCACTGCTGTTGTGCCTGTAGATAGGGCGCCAAGGCACCGTGAAGAGCAGCAAGAGCTTTCAGGGCTGGGCCCTTCCTTGTGGGAGAAGGAGCCGGACGTTTGCCTTTTCGGCAAGAGGCTCTGCCGTGGCCGAGCGCCATGAGATGTTGCGTCTCTGGGAAAGCACAGATCCCCAGTGCTGTTGTGCCTGTAGATAGGGCGCCAAGGCACCGTGAAGAGCAGCAAGAGCTTTCAGGGCTGGGCCCTTCCTTGTGGGAGAAGGAGCCGGACGTTTGCCTTTTCGGCAAGAGGATCTGCCGCGGCCGAGCGCCATGAGATGTTGCATCTCTGGGAAAGCACAGATCCCCACTGCTGTTGTGCCTTTAGATAGGGCGCCAAGGCACCGTGAAGAGCAGCAAGAGCTTTCAGGGCTGGGCCCTTCCTTGTGGGAGAAGGAGCCGGACGTTTGCCTTTTCGGCAAGAGGCTCTGCCGCGGCCGAGCGCCATGAGATGTTGCGTCTCTGTGAAAGCACAGATCCCCACTGCTGTTGTGCCTGTAGATAGGGCGCCAAGGCACCGTGAAGAGCAGCAAGAGCTCTCAGGGCTGGGCCCTTCCTTGTGGGAGAAGGAGCCGGACGTTTGCCTTTTCGGCAAGAGGCTCTGCCGCAGCCGAGCGCCATGAGAAGTTGCGTCTCTGGGAAAGCACAGATCCCCAGTGCTGTTGTGCCTGTAGATAGGGCGCCAAGGCACCGTGAAGAGCAGCAAGAGCTTTCAGGGCTGGGCCCTTCCTTGTGGGAGAAGGAGCCGGACGTTTGCCTTTTCGGCAAGAGGCTCTGACGCGGCCGAGCGCCATGAGATGTTGCGTCTCTGGGAAAGCACAGATCCCCACTGCTGTTGTGCCTGTAGATAGGGCGCCAAGGCACTGTGAGAGCAGCAAGAGCTTTCAGGGCTGGGCCCTTCCTTGTGGGAGAAGGAGCCGGACGTTTGCTTTTTCGGCAAGAGGCTCTGTTGCGGCCGAGCGCCATGAGATGTTGCGTCTCTGGGAAAGCACAGAACCCCAGTACTGTTGTGCCTGTAGATAGGGCGCCAAGGCACTGTGAAGAGCAGCAAGAGCTTTCAGGGCTGGGCCCTTCCTTGTGGGAGAAGGAGCCGGACGTTTGCCTTTTCGGCAAGAGGCTCTGCCGCGGCCGAGCGCCATGAGATGTTGCGTCTCTGGGAAAGCACAGATCCCCAGTGCTCTTGTGCCTGTAGATAGGGCGCCAAGGCACCGTGAAGAGCAGCAAGAGCTTTCAGGGCTGGGCCCTTCCTTGTGGGAGAAGGAGCCGGACGTTTGCCTTTTCGGGAACAGGCTCTGCCGCAGCCGAGCGCCATGAGATGTTGCGTCTCTGGGAAAGCACAGATCCCCACTGCTGTTGTGCCTGTAGATAGGGCGCCAAGGCACCGTGAAGAGCAGCAAGAGCTTTCAGGGCTGGGGCCTTCCTTGTGGGAGAAGGAGCCGGACGTTTGCCTTTTCGGCAAGAGGCTCTGCCGCGACCGAGCGCCATGAGATGTTGCGTCTCTGGGAAAGCACAGATCCCCACTGCTGTTGTGCCTGTAGATAGGGCGCCAAGGCACCGTGAAGAGCAGCAAGAGCTTTCAGGGCTGGGCCCTTCCTTGTTGGAGAAGGAGCAGGACGGTTGCCTTTTCGGCAAGAGGCTCTGCCGCGGCCGAGCGCCATGAGATGTTGCGTCTCTGGGAAAGCACAGATCCCCAGTGCTGTTGTGCCTGTAGATAGGGCGCCAAGGCACCGTGAAGAGCAGCAACAGCTTTCAGGGCTGGGCCCTTCCTTGTGGGAGAAGGAGCCGGACGTTTGCCTTTTCGGCAAGAGGCTCTGCCGCGGCCGAGCGCCATGAGAAGTTGCGTCTCTGGGAAAGCACAGATCCCCAGTGCTGTTGTGCCTGTAGATAGGGCACCAAGGCACCGTGAAGAGCAGCAAGAGCTTTCAGGGCTGGGCCCTTCCTTGTGGGAGAAGGAGCCGGACGTTTGCCTTTTCGGCAAGAGGCTCTGCCGCGGCCGAGCGCCATGAGATGTTGCGTCTCTGGGAAAGCACAGATCCCCAGTACTGTTGTGCCTGTAGATAGGGCGCCAAGGCACCCTGAAGAGCAGCAAGAGCTTTCAGGGCTGGACCCTTCCTTGTGGGAGAAGGAGCCGGACGTTTGCCTTTTCGGCAAGAGGCTCTGCCGCGGCCGAGCGCCATGAGATGTTGCGTCTCTGGGAAAGCACAGATCCCCAGTGCTGTTGGGCCTGTAGATAGGGCGCCAAGGCACTGTGAGAGCAGCAAGAGCTTTCAGGGCTGGGCCCTTCCTTGTGGGAGAAGGAGCCGGACGTTTGCCTTTTCGGCAAGAGGCTGTGCCGCGGCCGAGCGCCATGAGATGTTGCGTCTCTGGGAAAGCACAGATCCCCAGTGCTGTTGTGCCTGTAGATAGGGCGCCAAGGCACCGTGAAGAGCAGCAAGAGCTTTCAGGGCTGGGCCCTTCCTTGTGGGAGAAGGAGCCGGACGTTTGCCTTTTTGGCAAGAGGCTCTGCCGCGGCCGAGCGCCATGAGAAGTTGCGTCTCTGGGAAAGCACAGATCCCCAGTGCTGTTGTGCCTGTAGATAGGGCGCCAAGGCACCGTGAAGAGCAGCAATAGCTTAAGGGCTGGGCCCTTCCTTCTGGGAGAAGGAGCCGGACGTTTGCCTTTTCGGCAAGAGGCACTGCCGCGGCCGAGCGCCATGAGAAATTGTGTCTCTGGGAAAGCACAGATCCCCACTGCTGTTGTGCCTGTAGATAGGGCGCCAAGGCACCCTGAAGAGCAGCAAGAGCTTTCAGGGCTGGACCCTTCCTTGTGGGAGAAGGAGCCGGACGTTTGCCTTTTCGGCAAGAGGCTCTGCCGCGGCCGAGCGCCATGAGATGTTGCGTCTCTGGGAAAGCACAGATCCCCAGTGCTGTTGTGCCTGTAGATAGGGCGCCAAGGCACCGTGAAGAGCAGCAAGAGCTTTCAGGGCTGGGCCCTTCCTTGTGGGAGAAGGAGCCGGACGTTTGCCTTTTCGGCAAGAGGCTCTGCCGCGGCCGAGCGCCATGAGATGTTGCGTCTCTGGGAAAGCACAGATCCCCACTGCTGTTGGGCCTGTAGATAGGGTGCCAAGGCACTGTGAAGAGCAGCAAGAGCTTTCAGGGCTGGGCCCTTCCTTGTGGGAGAAGGAGCCGGACGTTTGCCTTGTCGGCAAGAGGCTCTGCCGCTGCCGAGCGCCATGAGAAGTTGCGTCTCTGGGAAAGCACAGATCCCCAGTGCTGTTGTGCCTGTAGATAGGGCGCCAAGGCACCGTGAAGAGCAGCAAGAGCTTAAGGGCTGGGCCCTTCCTTGTGGGAGAAGGAGCCGGACGTTTGCCTTTTCGGCAAGAGGCACTGCCGCGGCCGAGCGCCATGAGCAATTGCGTCTCTGGGAAAGCACAGATCCCCACTGCTGTTGTGCCTGTAGATAGGGCTCCAAGGCACCGTGAAGAGCAGCAAGAGCTTTCAGGGCTGGGCCCTTCCTTGTGGGAGAAGGAGCCGGACGTTTGCCTTTTCGGCAAGAGGCTCTGCCGCGGCCGAGCGCCATGAGATGTTGCGTCTCTGGGAAAGCACAGATCCCCACTGCTGTTGTGCCTGTAGATAGGGCGCCAAGGCACTGTGAGAGCAGCAAGAGCTTTCAGGGCTGGGCCCTTCCTTGTGGGAGAAGGAGCCGGACGTTTGCCTTTTCGGCAAGAGGCTCTGCCGCGGCCGAGCGCCATGAGAAGTTGCGTCTCTGGGAAAGCACAGATCCCCAGTGCTGTTGTGCCTGTCGATAGGGCGCCAAGGCACCGTGAAGAGCAGCAAGAGCTTTCAGGGCTGGGCCCTTCCTTTTGGGAGAAGGAGGCAGACGTTTTCCTTTTCGGCAACTGGCTCTGCCGCGGCCGAGCGCCATGAGATGTTGCGTCTCTGGGAAAGCACAGATCCCCAGTGCTGTTGTGCCTGTAGATAGGGCGCCAAGGCACCGTGAAGAGCAGCAAGAGCTTTCAGGGCTGGGCCCTTCCTTGTGGGAGAAGGAGCCGGACGTTTGCCTTTTCGGCAAGAGGCTGTGCCGCGGCCGAGCGCCATGAGAAGTTGCGTCTCTGGGAAAGCACAGATCCCCACTGCTGTTGTGCCTGTAGATAGGGCGCCAAGGCACTGTGAGAGCAGCAAGAGCTTTCAGGGCTGGGCCCTTCCTTGTGGGAGAAGGAGCCGGACGTTTGCCTTTTCGGCAAGAGGCTGTGCCGCGGCCAAGCGCCATGAGATGTTGCGTCTCTGGGAAAGCACAGATCCCCACTGCTGATGGGCCTGTAGATAGGGCACCAAGGCACCGTGAAGAGCAGCAAGAGCTTTCAGGGCTGGGCCCTTCCTTGTGGGAGAAGGAGCCGGACGTTTGCCTTTTCGGCAAGAGGCTCTGGCGTGGTCGAGCGCCGTGAGATGTTGCGTCTCTGGGAAAGCACAGATCCCCAGTGCTGTTGTGCCTGTAGATAGGGCGCCAAGGCACCGTGAAGAGCAGCAAGAGCTTTCAGGGCTGGGCCCTTCCTTGTGGGAGAAGGAGCCGGACGTTTGCCTTTTCGGCAAGAGGCTGTGCCGCGGCCGAGCGCCATGAGATGTTGCGTCTCTGGGAAAGCACAGATCCCCACTGCTCTTGTGCCTGTAGATAGGGCGCCAAGGCACCGTGAAGAGCAGCAAGAGCTTTCAGGGCTGGGCCCTTCCTTGTGGGAGAAGGAGCCGGACGTTTGCCTTTTCGGCAAGAGGCTCTGCCGCGGCCGAGCGCCATGAGATGTTGCGTCTCTGGGAAAGCACAGATCCCCAGTGCTGTTGTGCGTGTAGATAGGGCGCCAAGGCACCGTGAAGAGCAGCAAGAGCTTTCAGGGCTGGGCCCTTCCTTGTGGGAGAAGGAGCCGGACGTTTGCCTTTTCGGCAAGAGGCTCTGCCGCGGCCGAGCGCCATGAGATGTTGCGTCTCTGGGAAAGCACAGATCCCCAGTGCTGTTGTGCCTGTAGATAGGGCGCCAAGGCACCGTGAAGAGCAGCAAGAGCTTTCAGGGCTGGGCCCTTCCTTGTGGGAGAAGGAGCCGGACGTTTGCCTTTTCGGCAAGAGGCTCTGCCGCGGCCGAGCGCCATGAGATGTTGCGTCTCTGGGAAAGCACAGATCCCCACTGCTGTTGTGCCTGGAGATAGGGCGCCAAGGCACCGTGAAGAGCAGCAAGAGCTTTCAGGGCTGGGCCCTTCCTTGTGGGAGAAGGAGCCGGACGTTTGCCTTTTTGGCAAGAGGCTCTTCCGCGGCCGAGCGCCATGAGATGTTGCGTCTCTGGGAAAGCACAGATCCCCAGTGCTGTTGTGCCTGTAGATAGGGCGCCAAGGCACCGTGAAGAGCAGCAAGAGCTTTCAGGGCTGGGCCCTTCCTTGTGGGAGAAGGAGCCGGACGTTTGCCTTGTCGGCAAGAGGCTCTGCCGCGGCCGAGCGCCATGAGATGTTGCGTCTCTGGGAAAGCACAGATCCCCACTGCTGTTGTGCCTGTAGATAGGGCGCCAAGGCACCGTGAAGAGCAGCAACAGCTTTCAGGGCTGGGCCCTTCCTTGTGGGAGAAGGAGCCGGACGTTTGTCTTTTTGGCAAGAGGCTGTGCCGCAGCCGAGCGCCATGAGAAGTTGCGTCTCTGGGAAAGCACAGATCCCCACTGCTGTTGTGCCTGTAGATAGGGCGCCAAGGCACCGTGAAGAGCAGCAACAGCTTTCAGGGCTGGGCCCTTCCTTGTGGGAGAAGGAGCCGGACGTTTGCCTTTTTGGCAAGAGGCTCTGCCGCGGCCGAGCGCCATGAGAAGTTGCGTCTCTGGGAAAGCACAGATCCCCACTGCTGTTGTGCCTGTAGAGAGGGCGCCAAGGCACCGTGAAGAGCAGCAAGAGCTTTCAGGGCTGGGCCCTTCCTTGTGGGAGAAGGAGCCGGACGTTTGCCTTTTCGGCAAGAGGCTCTGCCGCGGCCGAGCGCCATGAGATGTTGCGTCTCTGGGAAAGCACAGATCCCCACTGCTGTTGTGCCTGTAGAGAGGGCGCCAAGGCACCGTGAAGAGCAGCAAGAGCTTTCAGGGCTGGGCCCTTCCTTGTGGGAGAAGGAGCCGGACGTTTGCCTTTTTGGCAAGAGGCTCTGCCGCGGCCGAGCGCCATGAGAAGTTGCGTCTCTGGGAAAGCACAGATCCCCAGTGCTGTTGTGCCTGTAGATAGGGCACCAAGGCACCGTGAAGAGCAGCAAGAGCTTTCAGGGCTGGGCCCTTCCTTGTGGGAGAAGGAGGCAGACGTTTGCCTTTTCGGCAAGAGGCTCTGCCGCGGCCGAGCGCCATGAGAAGTTGCGTCTCTGGGAAAGCACAGATCCCCAGTGCTGTTGTGCCTGTAGATAGGGCGCCAAGGCACCGTGAAGAGCAGCAAGAGCTTTCAGGGCTGGGCCCTTCCTTGTGGGAGAAGGAGCCGGACGTTTGCCTTTTCGCCAAGAGGCACTGCCGTGGCCGAGCGCCATGAGATGTTGCTTCTCTGGGAAAGCACAGATCCCCAGTGCTGCTGTGCCTGTAGATAGGGCGCAAAGGCACCGTGAAGAGCAGCAACAGGTTTCAGGGCTGGCCCTTCCTTGTGGGAGAAGGAGCCGGACGTTTGCCTTTTTGGCAAGAGGCTCTGCCGCGGCTGAGCGGCATGAGATGTTGCGTCTCTGGGAAAGCACAGATCCCCAGTGCTGTTGTGCCTGTAGATAGGGCGCCAAGGCACCGTGAAGAGCAGCAAGAGCTTTCAGGGCTGGGCCCTTCCTTGTGGGAGAAGGAGCCGGACGTTTGCCTTTTCGGCAAGAGGCTGTGCCGCAGCCGAGCGCCATGAGATGTTGCGTCTCTGGGAAAGCACAGATCCCCAGTGCTGTTGTGCCTGTAGATAGGGCGCCAAGGCACCGTGAAGAGCAGCAACAGCTTTCAGGGCTGGGCCCTTCCTTGTGGGAGAAGGAGCCGGACGTTTGCCTTTTCGGCAAGAGGCTCTGCCGCGGCCGAGCGCCATGAGATGTTGCGTCTCTGGGAAAGCACAGATCCCCACTGCTGTTGTGCCTGTAGATAGGGCGCCAAGGCACCGTGAAGAGCAGCAAGAGCTTTCAGGGCTGGGCCCTTCCTTGTGGGAGAAGGAGCCGGACGTTTGCCTTTTCGGCAAGAGGCTGTGCCGCGGGCCGAGCGCCATGAGAAGTTGCGTCTCTGGGAAAGCACAGATCCCCACTGCTGTTGTGCCTGTAGATAGGGCGCCAAGGCACCGTGAAGAGCAGCAAGAGCTTTCAGGGCTGGGCCCTTCCTTGTGGGAGAAGGAGGCAGACGTTTGCCTTTTCGGCAAGAGGCTCTGCCGCGGGCCGAGCGCCATGAGATGTTGCGTCTCTGGGAAAGCACAGATCCCCACTGCTGTTGTGCCTGTAGATAGGGCACCAAGGCACCGGTGAAGAGCAGCAAGAGCTTTCAGGGCTGGGCCCTTCCTTGTGGGAGAAGGAGGCAGACGTTTGCCTTTTCGGCAAGAGGCTCTGCCGCGGCCGAGCGCCATGAGAAGTTGCGTCTCTGGGAAAGCACAGATCCCCAGTGCTGTTGTGCCTGTAGATAGGGCGCCAAGGCACCGTGAAGAGCAGCAAGAGCTTTCAGGGCTGGGCCCTTCCTTGTGGGAGAAGGAGCCGGACGTTTGCCTTTTCGCCAAGAGGCACTGCCGTGGCCGAGCGCCATGAGATGTTGCTTCTCTGGGAAAGCCCAGATCCCCAGTGCTGCTGTGCCTGTAGATAGGGCGCAAAGGCACCGTGAAGAGCAGCAACAGGTTTCAGGGCTGGGGCCCTTCCTTGTGGGAGAAGGAGCCGGACGTTTGCCTTTTCGGCAAGAGGCTCTGCCGCGGGCCGAGCGCCATGAGATGTTGCGTCTCTGGGAAAGCACAGATCCCCACTGCATGGTTGTGCCTGTAGATAGGGCGCCAAGGCACCGTGAAGAGCAGCAAGAGCTTTCAGGGCTGGGCCCTTCCTTGTGGGAGAGGAGCCGGACGTTTGCCTTTTCGGCAAGAGGCTCTGCCGCGGCCGAGCGCCATGAGATGTTGCGTCTCTGGGAAAGCACAGATCCCCACTGCTGTTGTGCCTGTAGATAGGGTTCCAAGGCACTGTGAAGAGCAGCAAGAGCTTTCAGGGCTGGGCCCTTCCTTGTGGAGAAGGAGCCGGACGTATGCCTTGTCGGCAAGAGGCTCTGCCGCCGGCCGAGCGCCATGAGAAGTTGCGTCTCTGGGAAAGCACAGATCCCCAGTGCTGCTGTGCCTGTAGATAGGGCGCCAAGGCACCGTGAAGAGCAGCAAGAGCTTTCAGGGCTGGGCCCTTCCTTGTGGGAGAAGGAGCCGGACGTTTGCCTTTTTGGAAAGAGGCTCTGCCGCGGCCGACCACCATGAGATGTTTCGTCTCTGGGAAAGCACAGATCCCCACTGCTGTTGTGCCTGGAGATAGGGCGCCAAGGCACCGTGAAGAGCAGCAAGAGCTTTCAGGGCTGGGCCCTTCCTTGTGGGAGAAGGAGCCGGACGTTTGTCTTTTTGGCAAGAGGCTGTGCCGCAGCCGAGCGCCATGAGAAGTTGCGTCTCTGGGAAAGCACAGATCCCCACTGCTGTTGTGCCTGTAGATAGGCCGCCAAGGCACCGTGAAGAGCAGCAAGAGCTTTCAGGGCTGGGCCCTTCCTTGTGGGAGAAGGAGCCGGACGTTTGCCTTTTTGGCAAGAGGCTCTGCCGCGGCCGAGCGCCATGAGAAGTTGCGTCTCTGGGAAAGCACAGATCCCCACTGCTGTTGTGCCTGTAGATAGGGCGCCAAGGCACCGTGAAGAGCAGCAAGAGCTTTCAGGGCTGGGCCCTTCCTTGTGGGAGAAGGAGCCGGACGTTTGCCTTTTCGGCAAGAGGCTCTGCCGCGACCGAGCGCCATGAGATGTTGCGTCTCTGGGAAAGCACAGATCCCCACTGCTGTTGTGCCTGTAGATAGGGCGCCAAGGCACCGTGAAGAGCAGCAAGAGCTTTCAGGGCTGGGCCCTTCCTTGTGGGAGAAGGAGCCGGACGGTTGCCTTTTCGGCAAGAGGCTCTGCCGCGGCCGAGCGCCATGAGATGTTGCGTCTCTGGGAAAGCACAGATCCCCAGTGCTGTTGTGCCTGTAGATAGGGCACCAAGGCACCGTGAAGAGCAGCAAGAGCTTTCAGGGCTGGGCCCTTCCTTGTGGGAGAAGGAGCCGGACGTTTGCTTTTTCGGCAAGAGGCTCTGTTGCGGCCGAGCGCCATGAGATGTTGCGTCTCTGGGAAAGCACAGAACCCCAGTACTGTTGTGCCTGTAGATAGGGCGCCAAGGCACTGTGAAGAGCAGCAAGAGCTTTCAGGGCTGGGCCCTTCCTTGTGGGAGAAGGAGCCGGACGTTTGCCTTTTCGGCAAGAGGCTCTGCCGCGGCCGAGCGCCATGAGATGTTGCGTCTCTGGGAAAGCACAGATCCCCAGTGCTCTTGTGCCTGTAGATAGGGCGCCAAGGCACCGTGAAGAGCAGCAAGAGCTTTCAGGGCTGGGCCCTTCCTTGTGGGAGAAGGAGCCGGACGTTTGCCTTTTCGGGAACAGGCTCTGCCGCAGCCGAGCGCCATGAGATGTTGCGTCTCTGGGAAAGCACAGATCCCCACTGCTGTTGTGCCTGTAGATAGGGCGCCAAGGCACCGTGAAGAGCAGCAAGAGCTTTCAGGGCTGGGGCCTTCCTTGTGGGAGAAGGAGCCGGACGTTTGCCTTTTCGGCAAGAGGCTCTGCCGCGACCGAGCGCCATGAGATGTTGCGTCTCTGGGAAAGCACAGATCCCCACTGCTGTTGTGCCTGTAGATAGGGCGCCAAGGCACCGTGAAGAGCAGCAAGAGCTTTCAGGGCTGGGCCCTTCCTTGTTGGAGAAGGAGCAGGACGGTTGCCTTTTCGGCAAGAGGCTCTGCCGCGGCCGAGCGCCATGAGATGTTGCGTCTCTGGGAAAGCACAGATCCCCAGTGCTGTTGTGCCTGTAGATAGGGCGCCAAGGCACCGTGAAGAGCAGCAACAGCTTTCAGGGCTGGGCCCTTCCTTGTGGGAGAAGGAGCCGGACGTTTGCCTTTTCGGCAAGAGGCTCTGCCGCGGCCGAGCGCCATGAGAAGTTGCGTCTCTGGGAAAGCACAGATCCCCAGTGCTGTTGTGCCTGTAGATAGGGCACCAAGGCACCGTGAAGAGCAGCAAGAGCTTTCAGGGCTGGGCCCTTCCTTGTGGGAGAAGGAGCCGGACGTTTGCCTTTTCGGCAAGAGGCTCTGCCGCGGCCGAGCGCCATGAGATGTTGCGTCTCTGGGAAAGCACAGATCCCCAGTACTGTTGTGCCTGTAGATAGGGCGCCAAGGCACCCTGAAGAGCAGCAAGAGCTTTCAGGGCTGGACCCTTCCTTGTGGGAGAAGGAGCCGGACGTTTGCCTTTTCGGCAAGAGGCTCTGCCGCGGGCCGAGCGCCATGAGATGTTGCGTCTCTGGGAAAGCACAGATCCCCAGTGCTGTTGGGCCTGTAGATAGGGCGCCAAGGCACTGTGAGAGCAGCAAGAGCTTTCAGGGCTGGGCCCTTCCTTGTGGGAGAAGGAGCCGGACGTTTGCCTTTTCGGCAAGAGGCTGTGCCGCGGGCCGAGCGCCATGAGATGTTGCGTCTCTGGGAAAGCACAGATCCCCAGTGCTGTTGTGCCTGTAGATAGGGCGCCAAGGCACCGTGAAGAGCAGCAAGAGCTTTCAGGGCTGGGCCCTTCCTTGTGGGAGAAGGAGCCGGACGTTTGCCTTTTTGGCAAGAGGCTCTGCCGCGGCCGAGCGCCATGAGAAGTTGCGTCTCTGGGAAAGCACAGATCCCCAGTGCTGTTGTGCCTGTAGATAGGGCGCCAAGGCACCGTGAAGAGCAGCAATAGCTTAAGGGCTGGGCCCTTCCTTCTGGGAGAAGGAGCCGGACGTTTGCCTTTTCGGCAAGAGGCACTGCCGCGGCCGAGCGCCATGAGAAATTGTGTCTCTGGGAAAGCACAGATCCCCACTGCTGTTGTGCCTGTAGATAGGGCGCCAAGGCACCCTGAAGAGCAGCAAGAGCTTTCAGGGCTGGACCCTTCCTTGTGGGAGAAGGAGCCGGACGTTTGCCTTTTCGGCAAGAGGCTCTGCCGCGGCCGAGCGCCATGAGATGTTGCGTCTCTGGGAAAGCACAGATCCCCAGTGCTGTTGTGCCTGTAGATAGGGCGCCAAGGCACCGTGAAGAGCAGCAAGAGCTTTCAGGGCTGGGCCCTTCCTTGTGGGAGAAGGAGCCGGACGTTTGCCTTTTCGGCAAGAGGCTCTGCCGCGGCCGAGCGCCATGAGATGTTGCGTCTCTGGGAAAGCACAGATCCCCACTGCTGTTGGGCCTGTAGATAGGGTGCCAAGGCACTGTGAAGAGCAGCAAGAGCTTTCAGGGCTGGGCCCTTCCTTGTGGGAGAAGGAGCCGGACGTTTGCCTTGTCGGCAAGAGGCTCTGCCGCTGCCGAGCGCCATGAGAAGTTGCGTCTCTGGGAAAGCACAGATCCCCAGTGCTGTTGTGCCTGTAGATAGGGCGCCAAGGCACCGTGAAGAGCAGCAAGAGCTTAAGGGCTGGGCCCTTCCTTGTGGGAGAAGGAGCCGGACGTTTGCCTTTTCGGCAAGAGGCACTGCCGCGGCCGAGCGCCATGAGCAATTGCGTCTCTGGGAAAGCACAGATCCCCACTGCTGTTGTGCCTGTAGATAGGGCTCCAAGGCACCGTGAAGAGCAGCAAGAGCTTTCAGGGCTGGGCCCTTCCTTGTGGGAGAAGGAGCCGGACGTTTGCCTTTTCGGCAAGAGGCTCTGCCGCGGCCGAGCGCCATGAGATGTTGCGTCTCTGGGAAAGCACAGATCCCCACTGCTGTTGTGCCTGTAGATAGGGCGCCAAGGCACTGTGAGAGCAGCAAGAGCTTTCAGGGCTGGGCCCTTCCTTGTGGGAGAAGGAGCCGGACGTTTGCCTTTTCGGCAAGAGGCTCTGCCGCGGCCGAGCGCCATGAGAAGTTGCGTCTCTGGGAAAGCACAGATCCCCAGTGCTGTTGTGCCTGTCGATAGGGCGCCAAGGCACCGTGAAGAGCAGCAAGAGCTTTCAGGGCTGGGCCCTTCCTTTTGGGAGAAGGAGGCAGACGTTTTCCTTTTCGGCAACTGGCTCTGCCGCGGCCGAGCGCCATGAGATGTTGCGTCTCTGGGAAAGCACAGATCCCCAGTGCTGTTGTGCCTGTAGATAGGGCGCCAAGGCACCGTGAAGAGCAGCAAGAGCTTTCAGGGCTGGGCCCTTCCTTGTGGGAGAAGGAGCCGGACGTTTGCCTTTTCGGCAAGAGGCTGTGCCGCGGCCGAGCGCCATGAGAAGTTGCGTCTCTGGGAAAGCACAGATCCCCACTGCTGTTGTGCCTGTAGATAGGGCGCCAAGGCACTGTGAGAGCAGCAAGAGCTTTCAGGGCTGGGCCCTTCCTTGTGGGAGAAGGAGCCGGACGTTTGCCTTTTCGGCAAGAGGCTGTGCCGCGGCCAAGCGCCATGAGATGTTGCGTCTCTGGGAAAGCACAGATCCCCACTGCTGATGGGCCTGTAGATAGGGCACCAAGGCACCGTGAAGAGCAGCAAGAGCTTTCAGGGCTGGGCCCTTCCTTGTGGGAGAAGGAGCCGGACGTTTGCCTTTTCGGCAAGAGGCTCTGGCGTGGTCGAGCGCCGTGAGATGTTGCGTCTCTGGGAAAGCACAGATCCCCAGTGCTGTTGTGCCTGTAGATAGGGCGCCAAGGCACCGTGAAGAGCAGCAAGAGCTTTCAGGGCTGGGCCCTTCCTTGTGGGAGAAGGAGCCGGACGTTTGCCTTTTCGGCAAGAGGCTGTGCCGCGGCCGAGCGCCATGAGATGTTGCGTCTCTGGGAAAGCACAGATCCCCACTGCTCTTGTGCCTGTAGATAGGGCGCCAAGGCACCGTGAAGAGCAGCAAGAGCTTTCAGGGCTGGGCCCTTCCTTGTGGGAGAAGGAGCCGGACGTTTGCCTTTTCGGCAAGAGGCTCTGCCGCGGCCGAGCGCCATGAGATGTTGCGTCTCTGGGAAAGCACAGATCCCCAGTGCTGTTGTGCGTGTAGATAGGGCGCCAAGGCACCGTGAAGAGCAGCAAGAGCTTTCAGGGCTGGGCCCTTCCTTGTGGGAGAAGGAGCCGGACGTTTGCCTTTTCGGCAAGAGGCTCTGCCGCGGCCGAGCGCCATGAGATGTTGCGTCTCTGGGAAAGCACAGATCCCCAGTGCTGTTGTGCCTGTAGATAGGGCGCCAAGGCACCGTGAAGAGCAGCAAGAGCTTTCAGGGCTGGGCCCTTCCTTGTGGGAGAAGGAGCCGGACGTTTGCCTTTTCGGCAAGAGGCTCTGCCGCGGCCGAGCGCCATGAGATGTTGCGTCTCTGGGAAAGCACAGATCCCCACTGCTGTTGTGCCTGGAGATAGGGCGCCAAGGCACCGTGAAGAGCAGCAAGAGCTTTCAGGGCTGGGCCCTTCCTTGTGGGAGAAGGAGCCGGACGTTTGCCTTTTTGGCAAGAGGCTCTTCCGCGGCCGAGCGCCATGAGATGTTGCGTCTCTGGGAAAGCACAGATCCCCAGTGCTGTTGTGCCTGTAGATAGGGCGCCAAGGCACCGTGAAGAGCAGCAAGAGCTTTCAGGGCTGGGCCCTTCCTTGTGGGAGAAGGAGCCGGACGTTTGCCTTGTCGGCAAGAGGCTCTGCCGCGGCCGAGCGCCATGAGATGTTGCGTCTCTGGGAAAGCACAGATCCCCACTGCTGTTGTGCCTGTAGATAGGGCGCCAAGGCACCGTGAAGAGCAGCAACAGCTTTCAGGGCTGGGCCCTTCCTTGTGGGAGAAGGAGCCGGACGTTTGTCTTTTTGGCAAGAGGCTGTGCCGCAGCCGAGCGCCATGAGAAGTTGCGTCTCTGGGAAAGCACAGATCCCCACTGCTGTTGTGCCTGTAGATAGGGCGCCAAGGCACCGTGAAGAGCAGCAACAGCTTTCAGGGCTGGGCCCTTCCTTGTGGGAGAAGGAGCCGGACGTTTGCCTTTTTGGCAAGAGGCTCTGCCGCGGCCGAGCGCCATGAGAAGTTGCGTCTCTGGGAAAGCACAGATCCCCACTGCTGTTGTGCCTGTAGAGAGGGCGCCAAGGCACCGTGAAGAGCAGCAAGAGCTTTCAGGGCTGGGCCCTTCCTTGTGGGAGAAGGAGCCGGACGTTTGCCTTTTCGGCAAGAGGCTCTGCCGCGGCCGAGCGCCATGAGATGTTGCGTCTCTGGGAAAGCACAGATCCCCACTGCTGTTGTGCCTGTAGAGAGGGCGCCAAGGCACCGTGAAGAGCAGCAAGAGCTTTCAGGGCTGGGCCCTTCCTTGTGGGAGAAGGAGCCGGACGTTTGCCTTTTTGGCAAGAGGCTCTGCCGCGGCCGAGCGCCATGAGAAGTTGCGTCTCTGGGAAAGCACAGATCCCCAGTGCTGTTGTGCCTGTAGATAGGGCACCAAGGCACCGTGAAGAGCAGCAAGAGCTTTCAGGGCTGGGCCCTTCCTTGTGGGAGAAGGAGGCAGACGTTTGCCTTTTCGGCAAGAGGCTCTGCCGCGGCCGAGCGCCATGAGAAGTTGCGTCTCTGGGAAAGCACAGATCCCCAGTGCTGTTGTGCCTGTAGATAGGGCGCCAAGGCACCGTGAAGAGCAGCAAGAGCTTTCAGGGCTGGGCCCTTCCTTGTGGGAGAAGGAGCCGGACGTTTGCCTTTTCGCCAAGAGGCACTGCCGTGGCCGAGCGCCATGAGATGTTGCTTCTCTGGGAAAGCACAGATCCCCAGTGCTGCTGTGCCTGTAGATAGGGCGCAAAGGCACCGTGAAGAGCAGCAACAGGTTTCAGGGCTGGGCCCTTCCTTGTGGGAGAAGGAGCCGGACGTTTGCCTTTTTGGCAAGAGGCTCTGCCGCGGCTGAGCGGCATGAGATGTTGCGTCTCTGGGAAAGCACAGATCCCCAGTGCTGTTGTGCCTGTAGATAGGGCGCCAAGGCACCGTGAAGAGCAGCAAGAGCTTTCAGGGCTGGGCCCTTCCTTGTGGGAGAAGGAGCCGGACGTTTGCCTTTTCGGCAAGAGGCTGTGCCGCAGCCGAGCGCCATGAGATGTTGCGTCTCTGGGAAAGCACAGATCCCCAGTGCTGTTGTGCCTGTAGATAGGGCGCCAAGGCACCGTGAAGAGCAGCAACAGCTTTCAGGGCTGGGCCCTTCCTTGTGGGAGAAGGAGCCGGACGTTTGCCTTTTCGGCAAGAGGCTCTGCCGCGGCCGAGCGCCATGAGATGTTGCGTCTCTGGGAAAGCACAGATCCCCACTGCTGTTGTGCCTGTAGATAGGGCGCCAAGGCACCGTGAAGAGCAGCAAGAGCTTTCAGGGCTGGGCCCTTCCTTGTGGGAGAAGGAGCCGGACGTTTGCCTTTTCGGCAAGAGGCTGTGCCGCGGCCGAGCGCCATGAGAAGTTGCGTCTCTGGGAAAGCACAGATCCCCACTGCTGTTGTGCCTGTAGATAGGGCGCCAAGGCACCGTGAAGAGCAGCAAGAGCTTTCAGGGCTGGGCCCTTCCTTGTGGGAGAAGGAGGCAGACGTTTGCCTTTTCGGCAAGAGGCTCTGCCGCGGCCGAGCGCCATGAGATGTTGCGTCTCTGGGAAAGCACAGATCCCCACTGCTGTTGTGCCTGTAGATAGGGCACCAAGGCACCGTGAAGAGCAGCAAGAGCTTTCAGGGCTGGGCCCTTCCTTGTGGGAGAAGGAGGCAGACGTTTGCCTTTTCGGCAAGAGGCTCTGCCGCGGCCGAGCGCCATGAGAAGTTGCGTCTCTGGGAAAGCACAGATCCCCAGTGCTGTTGTGCCTGTAGATAGGGCGCCAAGGCACCGTGAAGAGCAGCAAGAGCTTTCAGGGCTGGGCCCTTCCTTGTGGGAGAAGGAGCCGGACGTTTGCCTTTTCGCCAAGAGGCACTGCCGTGGCCGAGCGCCATGAGATGTTGCTTCTCTGGGAAAGCACAGATCCCCAGTGCTGCTGTGCCTGTAGATAGGGCGCAAAGGCACCGTGAAGAGCAGCAACAGGTTTCAGGGCTGGGCCCTTCCTTGTGGGAGAAGGAGCCGGACGTTTGCCTTTTCGGCAAGAGGCTCTGCCGCGGCCGAGCGCCATGAGATGTTGCGTCTCTGGGAAAGCACAGATCCCCACTGCTGTTGTGCCTGTAGATAGGGCGCCAAGGCACCGTGAAGAGCAGCAAGAGCTTTCAGGGCTGGGCCCTTCCTTGTGGGAGAAGGAGCCGGACGTTTGCCTTTTCGGCAAGAGGCTCTGCCGCGGCCGAGCGCCATGAGATGTTGCGTCTCTGGGAAAGCACAGATCCCCACTGCTGTTGTGCCTGTAGATAGGGTTCCAAGGCACTGTGAAGAGCAGCAAGAGCTTTCAGGGCTGGGCCCTTCCTTGTGGGAGAAGGAGCCGGACGTTTGCCTTGTCGGCAAGAGGCTCTGCCGCGGCCGAGCGCCATGAGAAGTTGCGTCTCTGGGAAAGCACAGATCCCCAGTGCTGCTGTGCCTGTAGATAGGGCGCCAAGGCACCGTGAAGAGCAGCAAGAGCTTTCAGGGCTGGGCCCTTCCTTGTGGGAGAAGGAGCCGGACGTTTGCCTTTTTGGAAAGAGGCTCTGCCGCGGCCGACCACCATGAGATGTTTCGTCTCTGGGAAAGCACAGATCCCCACTGCTGTTGTGCCTGGAGATAGGGCGCCAAGGCACCGTGAAGAGCAGCAAGAGCTTTCAGGGCTGGGCCCTTCCTTGTGGGAGAAGGAGCCGGACGTTTGTCTTTTTGGCAAGAGGCTGTGCCGCAGCCGAGCGCCATGAGAAGTTGCGTCTCTGGGAAAGCACAGATCCCCACTGCTGTTGTGCCTGTAGATAGGACGCCAAGGCACCGTGAAGAGCAGCAAGAGCTTTCAGGGCTGGGCCCTTCCTTGTGGGAGAAGGAGCCGGACGTTTGCCTTTTTGGCAAGAGGCTCTGCCGCGGCCGAGCGCCATGAGAAGTTGCGTCTCTGGGAAAGCACAGATCCCCACTGCTGTTGTGCCTGTAGATAGGGCGCCAAGGCACCGTGAAGAGCAGCAAGAGCTTTCAGGGCTGGGCCCTTCCTTGTGGGAGAAGGAGCCGGACGTTTGCCTTTTCGGCAAGAGGCTCTGCCGCGACCGAGCGCCATGAGATGTTGCGTCTCTGGGAAAGCACAGATCCCCACTGCTGTTGTGCCTGTAGATAGGGCGCCAAGGCACCGTGAAGAGCAGCAAGAGCTTTCAGGGCTGGGCCCTTCCTTGTGGGAGAAGGAGCCGGACGGTTGCCTTTTCGGCAAGAGGCTCTGCCGCGGCCGAGCGCCATGAGATGTTGCGTCTCTGGGAAAGCACAGATCCCCAGTGCTGTTGTGCCTGTAGATAGGGCACCAAGGCACCGTGAAGAGCAGCAAGAGCTTTCAGGGCTGGGCCCTTCCTTGTGGGAGAAGGAGGCAGACGTTTGCCTTTTCGGCAAGAGGCTCTGCCGCGGCCGAGCGCCATGAGAAGTTGCGTCTCTGGGAAAGCACAGATCCCCAGTGCTGTTGTGCCTGTAGATAGGGCGCCAAGGCACCGTGAAGAGCAGCAAGAGCTTTCAGGGCTGGGCCCTTCCTTGTGGGAGAAGGAGCCGGACGTTTGCCTTTTCGCCAAGAGGCACTGCCGTGGCCGAGCGCCATGAGATGTTTCTTCTCTGGGAAAGGACAGATCCCCAGTGCTGCTGTGCCTGTAGATAGGGCGCAAAGGCACCGTGAAGAGCAGCAACAGGTTTCAGGGCTGGGCCCTTCCTTGTGGGAGAAGGAGCCGGACGTTTGCCTTTTCGGCAAGAGGGTCTGCCGCGGCCGGGCGCCATGAGATGTTGCGTCTCTGGGAAAGCACAGATCCCCAGTGCTGTTGTGCCTGTAGATAGGGCGCCAAGGCACCGTGAAGAGCAGCAAGAGCTTTCAGGGCTGGGCCCTTCCTTGTGGGAGAAGGAGCCGGACGTTTGCCTTTTCGGCAAGAGGCTCTGCCGCGGCCGAGCGCCATGAGATGTTGCGTCTCTGGGAAAGCACAGATCCCCACTGCTGTTGTGCCTGTAGATAGGGCGCCAAGGCACCGTGAAGAGCAGCAAGAGCTTTCAGGGCTGGGCCCTTCCTTGTGGGAGAAGGAGCCGGACGTTTGCCTTTTCGGCAAGAGGCTCTGCCGCGGCCGAGCGCCATGAGAAGTTGCGTCTCTGGGAAAGCACAGATCCCCAGTGCTGTTGTGCCTGTAGATAGGGCGCCAAGGCACCGTGAAGAGCAGCAATAGCTTAAGGGCTGGGCCCTTCCTTGTGGGAGAAGGAGCCGGACGTTTGCCTTTTCGGCAAGAGGCACTGCCGCGGCCGAGCGCCATGAGAAATTGCGTCTCTGGGAAAGCACAGATCCCCACTGCTGTTGTGCCTGTAGATAGGGCGCCAAGGCACCGTGAAGAGCAGCAAGAGCTTTCAGGGCTGGACCCTTCCTTGTGGGAGAAGGAGCCGGACGTTTGCCTTTTCGGCAAGAGGCTCTGCCGCGGCCGAGCGCCATGAGATGTTGCGTCTCTGGGAAAGCACAGATCCCCACTGCTGTTGTGCCTGTAGATAGGGCGCCAAGGCACTGTGAGAGCAGCAAGAGCTTTCAGGGCTGGGCCCTTCCTTGTGGGAGAAGGAGCCGGACGTTTGCCTTTTCGGCAAGAGGCTGTGCCGCGGCCGAGCGCCATGAGAAGTTGCGTCTCTGGGAAAGCACAGATCCCCACTGCTGTTGTGCCTGTAGATAGGGCGCCAAGGCACCGTGAAGAGCAGCAAGAGCTTTCAGGGCTGGGCCCTTCCTTGTGGGAGAAGGAGGCAGACGTTTGCCTTTTCGGCAAGAGGCTCTGCCGCGGCCGAGCGCCATGAGATGTTGCGTCTCTGGGAAAGCACAGATCCCCACTGCTGTTGTGCCTGTAGATAAGGCGCCAAGGCACCGTGAAGAGCAGCAAGAGCTTAAGGGCTGGGCCCTTCCTTGTGGGAGAAGGAGCCGGACGTTTGCCTTTTCGGCAAGAGGCTCTGCCGCGGCCGAGCGCCATGAGATGTTGCGTCTCTGGGAAAGCACAGATCCCCACTGCTGTTGTGCCTGTAGATAGGGCGCCAAGGCACCGTGAAGAGCAGCAAGAGCTTTCAGGGCTGGACCCTTCCTTGTGGGAGAAGGAGCCGGACGTTTGCCTTTTCGGCAAGAGGCTCTGCCGCGGCCGAGCGCCATGAGATGTTGCGTCTCTGGGAAAGCACAGATCCCCACTGCTGTTGTGCCTGTAGATAGGGCGCCAAGGCACTGTGAGAGCAGCAAGAGCTTTCAGGGCTGGGCCCTTCCTTGTGGGAGAAGGAGCCGGACGTTTGCCTTTTCGGCAAGAGGCTCTGCCGCGGCCGAGCGCCATGAGAAGTTGCGTCTCTGGGAAAGCACAGATCCCCAGTGCTGTTGTGCCTGTCGATAGGGCGCCAAGGCACCGTGAAGAGCAGCAAGAGCTTTCAGGGCTGGGCCCTTCCTTTTGGGAGAAGGAGGCAGACGTTTTCCTTTTCGGCAACTGGCTGTGCCGCGGCCGAGCGCCATGAGATGTTGCGTCTCTGGGAAAGCACAGATCCCCACTGCTCTTGTGCCTGTAGATAGGGCGCCAAGGCACCGTGAAGAGCAGCAAGAGCTTTCAGGGCTGGGCCCTTCCTTGTGGGAGAAGGAGCCGGACGTTTGCCTTTTCGGCAAGAGGCTGTGCCGCGGCCGAGCGCCATGAGAAGTTGCGTCTCTGGGAAAGCACAGATCCCCACTGCTGTTGTGCCTGTAGATAGGGCGCCAAGGCACTGTGAGAGCAGCAAGAGCTTTCAGGGCTGGGCCCTTCCTTGTGGGAGAAAGAGCCGGACGTTTGCCTTTTCGGCAAGAGGCTGTGCCGCGGCCAAGCGCCATGAGATGTTGCGTCTCTGGGAAAGCACAGATCCCCACTGCTGTTGGGCCTGTAGATAGGGCACCAAGGCACCGTGAAGAGCAGCAAGAGCTTTCAGGGCTGGGCCCTTCCTTGTGGGAGAAGGAGCCGGACGTTTGCCTTTTCGGCAAGAGGCTCTGGCGTGGTCGAGCGCCATGAGATGTTGCGTCTCTGGGAAAGCACAGATCCCCACTGCTCTTGTGCCTGTAGATAGGGCGCCAAGGCACCGTGAAGAGCAGCAAGAGCTTTCAGGGCTGGGCCCTTCCTTGTGGGAGAAGGAGCCGGACGTTTGCCTTTTCGGCAAGTGGCTCTGGCGTGGTCGAGCGCCGTGAGATGTTGCGTCTCTGGGAAAGCACAGATCCCCACTGCTGTTGTGCCTGTAGATAGGGCGCCAAGGCACCGTGAAGAGCAGCAAGAGCTTTCAGGGCTGGGCCCTTCCTTGTGGGAGAAGGAGCCGGACGTTTGCCTTTTCGGCAAGAGGCTCTGCCGCGGCCGAGCGCCATGAGATGTTGCGTCTCTGGGAAAGCACAGATCCCCAGTGCTGTTGTGCCTGTAGATAGGGCACCAAGGCACCGTGAAGAGCAGCAAGAGCTTTCAGGGCTGGGCCCTTCCTTGTGGGAGAAGGAGCCGGACGTTTGCCTTTTCGGCAAGAGGCACTGCCGCGGCCGAGCGCCATGAGAAGTTGCGTCTCTGGGAAAGCACAGATCCCCACTGCTGTTGTGCCTGTAGAGAGGGCGCCAAGGCACCGTGAAGAGCAGCAAGAGCTTTCAGGGCTGGGCCCTTCCTTGTGGGAGAAGGAGCCAGACGTTTGCCTTTTCGGCAAGAGGCTCTGCCGCGGCTGAGCGCCATGAGAAGTTGCGTCTCTGGGAAAGCACAGATCCCCAGTGCTGTTGTGCCTGTAGATAGGGCGCCAAGGCACCGTGAAGAGCAGCAAGAGCTTTCAGGGCTGGGCCCTTCCTTGTGGGAGAAGGAGCCGGACGTTTGCCTTTTCGGCAAGAGGCTGTGCCGCGGCCGAGCGCCATGAGATGTTGCGTCTCTGGGAAAGCACAGATCCCCACTGCTCTTGTGCCTGTAGATAGGGCGCCAAGGCACTGTGAAGAGCAGCAAGAGCTTTCAGGGCTGGGCCCTTCCTTGTGGGAGAAGGAGCCGGACATTTGCCTTTTCGGGAAGAGGCTCTGCCGCGGCCGAGCGCCATGAGATGTTGCGTCTCTGGGAAAGCACAGATCCCCACTGCTGTTGTGCCTGTAGATAGGGCACCAAGGCACCGTGAAGAGCAGCAAGAGCTTTCAGGGCTGGGCCCTTCCTTGTGGGAGAAGGAGCCGGACGTTTGCCTTTTCGGCAAGAGGCTCTGCCGCGGCCGAGCGCCATGAGATGTTGCGTCTCTGGGAAAGCACAGATCCCCACTGCTGTTGTGCCTGTAGATAGGGCGCCAAGGCACTGTGAGAGCAGCAAGAGCTTTCAGGGCTGGGCCCTTCCTTGTGGGAGAAGGAGCCGGACGTTTGCCTTTTTGGCAAGAGGCTGTGCCACGGCCGAGCGCCACGAGAAGTTGCGTCTCTGGGAAAGCACAGATCCCCAGTGCTGTTGTGCCTGTAGATAGGGCGCCAAGGCACCGTGAAGAGCAGCAAGAGCTTTCAGGGCTGGGCCCTTCCTTGTGGGAGAAGGAGCCGGACGTTTGCCTTTTCGGCAAGAGGCTGTGCCGCGGCCGAGCGCCATGAGAAGTTGCGTCTCTGGGAAAGCACAGATCCCCACTGCTGTTGTGCCTGTAGATAGGGCGCCAAGGCACCGTGAAGAGCAGCAAGAGCTTTCAGGGCTGGGCCCTTCCTTGTGGGAGAAGGAGCCGGACGTTTGCCTTTTCGGCAAGAGGCTCTGCCGCGGCCAAGCGCCATGAGATGTTGCGTCTCTGGGAAAGCACAGATCCCCACTGCTGTTGTGCCTGTAGATAGGGCGCCAAGGCACCGTGAAGAGCAGCAAGAGCTTTCAGGGCTGGGCCCTTCCTTGTGGGAGAAGGAGGCAGACGTCTGCCTTTTCGGCAAGAGGCTGTGCCGCGGCCGAGCGCCATGAGATGTTGCGTCTCTGGGAAAGCACAGATCCCCACTGCTGTTGTGCCTGTAGATAGGGCTCCAAGGCACTGTGAAGAGTAGCAAGAGCTTTCAGGGCTGGGCCCCTCCTTGTGGGAGAAGGAGCCGGACGTTTGCCTTTTCGGGAAAAGGCTCTGCCGCGGTCGAGCGCCATGAGATGTTGCGTCTCTGGGAAAGCACAGATCCCCACTGCTGTTGGGCCTGTAGATAGGGCACCAAGGCACCGTGAAGAGCAGCAAGAGCTTTCAGGGCTGGGCCCTTCCTTGTGGGAGAAGGAGCCGGACGTTTGCCTTGTCGGCAAGAGGCACTGCCGCGGCCGAGCGCCATGAGAAGTTGCGTCTCTGGGAAAGCACAGATCCCCACTGCTGTTGTGCCTGTAGATAGGGCGCCAAGGCACCGTGAAGAGCAGCAAGAGCTTTCAGGGCTGGGCCCTTCATTGTGGGAGAAGGAGCCGGACGTTTGCCTTTTCGGCAAGAGGCTCTGCCGCGGACGAGCGCCATGAGATGTTGCGTCTCTGGGAAAGCACAGATCCCCACTGCTGTTGTGCCTGTAGATAGGGCGCCAAGGCACCGTGAAGAGCAGCAAGAGCTTTCAGGGCTGGGCCCTTCCTTGTGGGAGAAGGAGCCGGACGTTTGCCTTTTCGGCAAGAGGCTCTGCCGCGGCCGAGCGCCATGAGATGTTGCGTCTCTGGGAAAGCACAGATCCCCACTGCTGTTGGGCCTGTAGATAGGGCACCAAGGCACCGTGAAGAGCAGCAAGAGCTTTCAGGGCTGGGCCCTTCCTTGTGGGAGAAGGAGCCGGACGTTTGCCTTTTCGGCAAGAGGCACTGCCGCGGCCGAGCGCCATGAGAAGTTGCGTCTCTGGGAAAGCACAGATCCCCATTGCTGTTGTGCCTGTAGATAGGGCGCCAAGGCACCGTGAAGAGCAGCAAGAGCTTTCAGGGCTGGGCCCTTCCTTGTGGGAGAAGGAGCCGGACGTTTGCCTTTTCGGCAAGAGGCTCTGCCGCGGCCGAGCACCATGAGATGTTGCGTCTCTGGGAAAGCACAGATCCCCAGTGCTGTTGTGCCTGTAGATAGGGCGCCAAGGCACCGTGAAGAGCAGCAAGAGCTTTCAGGGCTGGGCCCTTCCTTGTGGGAGAAGGAGCCGGACGTTTGCCTTTTCGGCAAGAGGCTCTGCCGCGGCCGAGCGCCATGAGATGTTGCGTCTCTGGGAAAGCACAGATCCCCAGTGCTGTTGTGCCTGTAGATAGGGCGCCAAGGCACCGTGAAGAGCAGCAAGAGCTTTCAGGGCTGGGCCCTTCCTTGTGGGAGAAGGAGCCGGACGTTTGCCTTTTCGGCAAGAGGCTCTGCCGCGGCTGAGCGCCATGAGATGTTGCGTCTCTGGGAAAGCACAGATCCCCAGTGCTGTTGTGCCTGTAGATAGGGCACCAAGGCACCGTGAAGAGCAGCAAGAGCTTTCAGGGCTGGGCCCTTCCTTCTGGGAGAAGGAGCCGGACGTTTGCCTTTTCTGCAAGAGGCACTGCCGCGGCCGAGCGCCATGAGATGTTGCGTCTCTGGGAAAGCACAGATCCCCACTGCTGTTGTGCCTGTAGATAGGGCGCCAAGGCACCGTGAAGAGCAGCAAGAGCTCTCAGGGCTGGGCCCTTCCTTGTGGGAGAAGGAGCCGGACGTTTGCCTTTTCGGCAAGAGGCTCTGCCGCGGCCGAGCGCCATGAGATGTTGCGTCTCTGGGAAAGCACAGATCCCCACTGCTGTTGTGCCTGTAGATAGGGCGCCAAGGCACCGTGAAGAGCAGCAAGAGCTTTCAGGGCTGGGCCCTTCCTTGTGGGAGAAGGAGCCGGACGTTTGCCTTTTCGGCAAGAGGCTGTGCCGCGGCCGAGCGCCATGAGAAGTTGCGTCTCTGGGAAAGCACAGATCCCCACTGCTCTTGTGCCTGCAGATAGGGCGCCAAGGCACCGTGAAGAGCAGCAAGAGCTTTCAGGGCTGGGCCCTTCCTTGTGGGAGAAGGAGCCGGACGTTTGCCTTTTCGGCAAGAGGCTCTGCCGTGGCCGAGCGCCATGAGATGTTGCGTCTCTGGGAAAGCACAGATCCCCACTGCTGTTGTGCCTGTAGATAGGACGCCAAGGCACCGTGAAGAGCAGCAAGAGCTTTCAGGGCTGGGCCCTTCCTTGTGGGAGAAGGAGCCGGACGTTTGCCTTTTCGGCAAGAGGCTGTGCCGCGGCCGAGCGCCATGAGAAGTTGCGTCTCTGGGAAAGCACAGATCCCCACTGCTGTTGTGCCTGTAGATAGGGCGCCAAGGCACCGTGAAGAGCAGCAAGAGCTCTCAGGGCTGGGCCCTTCCTTGTGGGAGAAGGAGCCGGACGTTTGCCTTTTTGGCAAGAGGCTCTGCCGCGGCCGAGCGCCATGAGAAGTTGCGTCTCTGGGAAAGCACAGATCCCCACTGCTGTTGGGCCTGTAGATAGGGCGCCAAGGCACCGTGAAGAGCAGCAAGAGCTTTCAGGGCTGGGCCCTTCCTTGTGGGAGAAGGAGCCGGACGTTTGCCTTTTCGGCAAGAGGCTCTGCCGCGGCCGAGCACCATGAGATGTTGCGTCTCTGGGAAAGCACAGATCCCCAGTGCTGTTGTGCCTGGAGATAGGGCGCCAAGGCACCGTGAAGAGCAGCAAGAGCTTTCAGGGCTGGGCCCTTCCTTGTGGGAGAAGGAGCCGGACGTTTGCCTTTTCGGCAAGAGGCTGTGCCGCGGCCGAGCGCCATGAGATGTTGCGTCTCTGGGAAAGCACAGATCCCCAGTACTGTTGTGCCTGTAGATAGGGCGCCAAGGCACCGTGAAGAGCAGCAAGAGCTTTCAGGGCTGGGCCCTTCATTGTGGGAGAAGGAGCCGGACGTTTGCCTTTTTGGCAAGAGGCTCTGCCGCGGCCGAGCGCCATGAGATGTTGCGTCTCTGGGAAAGCACAGATCCCCACTGCTGTTGGGCCTGTAGATAGGGCGCCAAGGCACCGTGAAGAGCAGCAAGAGCTTTCAGGGCTGGGCCCTTCCTTGTGGGAGAAGGAGCCGGACGTTTGCCTTTTCGGCAAGAGGCTGTGCCGCGGCCGAGCGCCATGAGATGTTGCGTCTCTGGGAAAGCACAGATCCCCACTGCTGTTGTGCCTGTAGATAGGGCGCCAAGGCACCGTGAAGAGCAGCAAGAGCTTTCAGGGCTGGGCCCTTCCTTGTGGGAGAAGGAGCCGGACGTTTGCCTTTTCGGCAAGAGGCTCTGCCGCGGCCGAGCGCCATGAGATGTTGCGTCTCTGGGAAAGCACAGATCCCCACTGCTGTTGTGCCTGGAGATAGGGCGCCAAGGCACCGTGAAGAGCAGCAAGAGCTTTCAGGGCTGGGCCATTCCTTGTGGGAGAAGGAGCCGGACGGTTGCCTTTTCGGCAAGAGGCTCTGCCGCGGCCGAGCGCCATGAGAAGTTGCGTCTCTGGGAAAGCACAGATCCCCACTGCTGTTGTGCCTGTAGATAGGGCGCCAAGGCACCGTGAAGAGCAGCAAGAGCTTTCAGGGCTGGGCCCTTCCTTGTGGGAGAAGGAGCCGGACGTTTGCCTTTTCGGCAAGAGGCTGTGCCGCGGCCGAGCGCCATGAGAAGTTGCGTCTCTGGGAAAGCACAGATCCCCACTGCTGTTGTGCCTGTAGATAGGGCGCCAAGGCACCGTGAAGAGCAGCAAGAGCTTTCAGGGCTGGGCCCTTCCTTGTGGGAGAAGGAGCCGGACGTTTGCCTTTTCGGCAAGAGGCTGTGCCGCGGCCGAGCGCCATGAGATGTTGCGTCTCTGGGAAAGCACAGATCCCCAGTACTGTTGTGCCTGTAGATAGGGCGCCAAGGCACCGTGAAGAGCAGCAAGAGCTTTCAGGGCTGGGCCCTTCATTGTGGGAGAAGGAGCCGGACGTTTGCCTTTTTGGCAAGAGGCTCTGCCGCGGCCGAGCGCCATGAGAAGTTGCGTCTCTGGGAAAGCACAGATCCCCACTGCTGTTGGGCCTGTAGATAGGGCGCCAAGGCACCGTGAAGAGCAGCAAGAGCTTTCAGGGCTGGGCCCTTCCTTGTGGGAGAAGGAGCCGGACGTTTGCCTTTTCGGCAAGAGGTTGTGCCGCGGCCGAGCGCCATGAGAAGTTGCGTCTCTGGGAAAGCACAGATCCCCAGTGCTGTTGTGCCTGTAGATAGGGCGCCAAGGCACCGTGAAGAGCAGCAAGAGCTTTCAGGGCTGGGCCCTTCCTTGTGGGAGAAGGAGCCGGACGTTTGCCTTTTCGGCAAGAGGCTCTGCCGCGGCCGAGCGCCATGAGATGTTGCGTCTCTGGGAAAGCACAGATCCCCAGTGCTGTTGTGCCTGTAGATAGGGCGCCAAGGCACCGTGAAGAGCAGCAAGAGCTTTCAAGGGCTGGGCCCTTCCTTGTGGGAGAAGGAGCCGGACGTTTGCCTTTTCGGCAAGAGGTTGTGCCGCGGCCGAGCGCCATGAGAAGTTGCGTCTCTGGGAAAGCACAGATCCCCACTGCTGTTGTGCCTGTAGATAGGGCGCCAAGGCACCGTGAAGAGCAGCAAGAGCTTTCAGGGCTGGGCCCTTCCTTGTGGGAGAAGGAGCCGGACGTTTGCCTTTTCGGCAAGAGGCTCTGCCGCGGCCGAGCGCCATGAGATGTTGCGTCTCTGGGAAAGCACAGATCCCCAGTGCTGTTGTGCCTGTAGATAGGGCGCCAAGGCACCGTGAAGAGCAGCAAGAGCTTTCAAGGGCTGGGCCCTTCCTTGTGGGAGAAGGAGCCGGACGTTTGCCTTTTCGGCAAGAGGCTCTGTTGCGGCCGAGCGCCATGAGATGTTGCGTCTCTGGGAAAGCACAGATCCCCACTGCTGTTGTGCCTGTAGATAGGATGCCAAGGCACCGTGAAGAGCAGCAAGAGCTTTCAGGGCTGGGCCCTTCCTTGTGGGAGAAGGAGCCGGACGGTTGCCTTTTCGGCAAGAGGCTCTGCCGCGGCCGAGCGCCATGAGATGTTGCGTCTCTGGGAAAGCACAGATCCCCACTGCTCTTGTGCCTGTAGATAGGGCGCCAAGGCACCGTGAAGAGCAGCAAGAGCTTTCAGGGCTGGGCCCTTCCTTGTGGGAGAAGGAGCCGGACGTTTGCCTTGTCGGCAAGAGGCTGTGCCGCGGCCGAGCGCCATGAGAAGTTGCGTCTCTGGGAAAGCACAGATCCCCACTGCTGTTGTGCCTGTAGATAGGGCGCCAAGGCACCGTGAAGAGCAGCAAGAGCTTTCAGGGCTGGGCCCTTCCTTGTGGGAGAAGGAGCCGGACGTTTGCCTTTTCGGCAAGAGGCTCTGCCGCGGCCGAGCGCCATGAGATGTTGCGTCTCTGGGAAAGCACAGATCCCCACTGCTGTTGTGCCTGTAGATAGGGTGCCAAGGCACCGTGAAGAGCAGCAAGAGCTTTCAGGGCTGGGCCCTTCCTTGTGGGAGAAGGAGCCGGACGTTTGCCTTTTCGGCAAGAGGCTCTGTTGCGGCCGAGCGCCATGAGATGTTGCGTCTCTGGGAAAGCACAGATCCCCAGTGCTGTTGTGCCTGTAGATAGGGCGCCAAGGCACCGTGAAGAGCAGCAAGAGCTTTCAGGGCTGGGCCCTTCCTTGTGGGAGAAGGAGCCGGACGTTTGCCTTTTCGGCAAGAGGCTCTGCCGCGGCCGAGCGCCATGAGATGTTGCGTCTCTGGGAAAGCACAGATCCCCACTGCTGTTGTGCCTGGAGATAGGGCGCCAAGGCACCGTGAAGAGCAGCAAGAGCTTTCAGGGCTGGGCCATTCCTTGTGGGAGAAGGAGCCGGACGGTTGCCTTTTCGGCAAGAGGCTCTGCCGCGGCCGAGCGCCATGAGAAGTTGCGTCTCTGGGAAAGCACAGATCCCCACTGCTGTTGTGCCTGTAGATAGGGCGCCAAGGCACCGTGAAGAGCAGCAAGAGCTTTCAGGGCTGGGCCCTTCCTTGTGGGAGAAGGAGCCGGACGTTTGCCTTTTCGGCAAGAGGCTGTGCCGCGGCCGAGCGCCATGAGAAGTTGCGTCTCTGGGAAAGCACAGATCCCCACTGCTGTTGTGCCTGTAGATAGGGCGCCAAGGCACCGTGAAGAGCAGCAAGAGCTTTCAGGGCTGGGCCCTTCCTTGTGGGAGAAGGAGCCGGACGTTTGCCTTTTCGGCAAGAGGCTGTGCCGCGGCCGAGCGCCATGAGATGTTGCGTCTCTGGGAAAGCACAGATCCCCAGTACTGTTGTGCCTGTAGATAGGGCGCCAAGGCACCGTGAAGAGCAGCAAGAGCTTTCAGGGCTGGGCCCTTCATTGTGGGAGAAGGAGCCGGACGTTTGCCTTTTTGGCAAGAGGCTCTGCCGCGGCCGAGCGCCATGAGAAGTTGCGTCTCTGGGAAAGCACAGATCCCCACTGCTGTTGGGCCTGTAGATAGGGCGCCAAGGCACCGTGAAGAGCAGCAAGAGCTTTCAGGGCTGGGCCCTTCCTTGTGGGAGAAGGAGCCGGACGTTTGCCTTTTCGGCAAGAGGTTGTGCCGCGGCCGAGCGCCATGAGAAGTTGCGTCTCTGGGAAAGCACAGATCCCCAGTGCTGTTGTGCCTGTAGATAGGGCGCCAAGGCACCGTGAAGAGCAGCAAGAGCTTTCAGGGCTGGGCCCTTCCTTGTGGGAGAAGGAGCCGGACGTTTGCCTTTTCGGCAAGAGGCTCTGCCGCGGCCGAGCGCCATGAGATGTTGCGTCTCTGGGAAAGCACAGATCCCCAGTGCTGTTGTGCCTGTAGATAGGGCGCCAAGGCACCGTGAAGAGCAGCAAGAGCTTTCAAGGGCTGGGCCCTTCCTTGTGGGAGAAGGAGCCGGACGTTTGCCTTTTCGGCAAGAGGTTGTGCCGCGGCCGAGCGCCATGAGAAGTTGCGTCTCTGGGAAAGCACAGATCCCCACTGCTGTTGTGCCTGTAGATAGGGCGCCAAGGCACCGTGAAGAGCAGCAAGAGCTTTCAGGGCTGGGCCCTTCCTTGTGGGAGAAGGAGCCGGACGTTTGCCTTTTCGGCAAGAGGCTCTGCCGCGGCCGAGCGCCATGAGATGTTGCGTCTCTGGGAAAGCACAGATCCCCACTGCTGTTGTGCCTGTAGATAGGGCGCCAAGGCACCGTGAAGAGCAGCAAGAGCTTTCAAGGGCTGGGCCCTTCCTTGTGGGAGAATGAGCCGGACGTTTGCCTTTTCGGCAAGAGGCTCTGTTGCGGCCGAGCGCCATGAGATGTTGCGTCTCTGGGAAAGCACAGATCCCCACTGCTGTTGTGCCTGTAGATAGGATGCCAAGGCACCGTGAAGAGCAGCAAGAGCTTTCAGGGCTGGGCCCTTCCTTGTGGGAGAAGGAGCCGGACGGTTGCCTTTTCGGCAAGAGGCTCTGCCGCGGCCGAGCGCCATGAGATGTTGCGTCTCTGGGAAAGCACAGATCCCCACTGCTCTTGTGCCTGTAGATAGGGCGCCAAGGCACCGTGAAGAGCAGCAAGAGCTTTCAGGGCTGGGCCCTTCCTTGTGGGAGAAGGAGCCGGACGTTTGCCTTGTCGGCAAGAGGCTGTGCCGCGGCCGAGGCGCCATGAGAAGTTGCGTCTCTGGGAAAGCACAGATCCCCACTGCTGTTGTGCCTGTAGATAGGGCGCCAAGGCACCGTGAAGAGCAGCAAGAGCTTTCAGGGCTGGGCCCTTCCTTGTGGGAGAAGGAGCCGGACGTTTGCCTTTTCGGCAAGAGGCTCTGCCGCGGCCGAGCGCCATGAGATGTTGCGTCTCTGGGAAAGCACAGATCCCCACTGCTGTTGTGCCTGTAGATAGGGTGCCAAGGCACCGTGAAGAGCAGCAAGAGCTTTCAGGGCTGGGCCCTTCCTTGTGGGAGAAGGAGCCGGACGTTTGCCTTTTCGGCAAGAGGCTCTGTTGCGGCCGAGCGCCATGAGATGTTGCGTCTCTGGGAAAGCACAGATCCCCAGTGCTGTTGTGCCTGTAGATAGGGTGCCAAGGCACCGTGAAGAGCAGCAAGAGCTTTCAGGGCTGGGCCCTTCCTTGTGGGAGAAGGAGCCGGACGTTTGCCTTGTCGGCAAGAGGCTCTGCCGCGGCCGAGCGCCATGAGATGTTGCGTCTCTGGGAAAGCACAGATCCCCAGTGCTCTTGTGCCTGTAGATAGGGTGCCAAGGCACCGTGAAGAGCAGCAAGAGCTTTCAGGGCTGGGCCCTTCCTTGTGGGAGAAGGAGCCGGACGTTTGCCTTTTCGGCAAGAGGCTCTGCCGCGGCCGAGCGCCATGAGATGTTGCGTCTCTGGGAAAGCACAGATCCCCACTGCTGTTGTGCCTGTAGATAGGGCGCCAAGGCACCGTGAAGAGCAGCAAGAGCTTTCAGGGCTGGGCCCTTCCTTGTGGGAGAAGGAGCCGGACGTTTGCCTTTTCGGCAAGAGGCTGTGCCGCGGCCGAGCGCCATGAGATGTTGCGTCTCTGGGAAAGCACAGATCCCCAGTGCTGTTGTGCCTGTAGATAGGGCGCCAAGGCACTGTGAAGAGCAGCAACAGCTTTCAGGGCTGGGCCCTTCCTTGTGGGAGAAGGAGCCGGACGTTTGCCTTTTCGACAAGAGGCTCTGCCGCGGCCGAGCGCCATGAGATGTTGCGTCTCTGGGAAAGCACAGATCCCCAGTGCTGTTGTGCCTGTAGATAGGGCGCCAAGGCACCGTGAAGAGCAGCAAGAGCTTTCAGGGCTGGGCCCTTCCTTGTGGGAGAAGGAGCCGGACGTTTGCCTTTTCGGCAAGAGGCTCTGCCGCGGCCGAGCGCCATGAGATGTTGCGTCTCTGGGAAAGCACAGATCCCCACTGCTGTTGTGCCTGGAGATAGGGCGCCAAGGCACTGTGAAGAGCAGCAAGAGCTTTCAGGGCTGGGCCCTTCCTTGTGGGAGAAGGAGCCGGACGTTTGCCTTTTCGGCAAGAGGCTGTGCCGCGGCCGAGCGCCATGAGATGTTGCGTCTCTGGGAAAGCACAGATCCCCACTGCTGTTGTGCCTGTAGATAGGGCGCCAAGGCACCGTGAAGAGCAGCAAGAGCTTTCAGGGCTGGGCCCTTCCTTGTGGGAGAAGGAGCCGGACGTTTGCCTTTTCGGCAAGAGGCTCTGCCGCGGCCGAGCGCCATGAGATGTTGCGTCTCTGGGAAAGCACAGATCCCCAGTGCTCTTGTGCCTGTAGATAGGGCGCCAAGGCACTGTGAAGAGCAGCAACAGCTTTCAGGGCTGGGCCCTTCCTTGTGGGAGAAGGAGCCGGACGTTTGCCTTTTCGGCAAGAGGCTCTGCCGCGGCCGAGCGCCATGAGATGTTGCGTCTCTGGGAAAGCACAGATCCCCAGTGCTGTTGTGCCTGTAGATAGGGCGCCAAGGCACCGTGAAGAGCAGCAAGAGCTTTCAGGGCTGGGCCCTTCCTTGTGGGAGAAGGAGCCGGACGTTTGCCTTTTCGGCAAGAGGCTGTGCCGCGGCCGAGCGCCATGAGAAGTTGCGTCTCTGGGAAAGCACAGATCCCCACTGCTGTTGTGCCTGGAGATAGGGCGCCAAGGCACCGTGAAGAGCAGCAAGAGCTTTCAGGGCTGGGCCCTTCCTTGTGGGAGAAGGAGCCGGACGGTTGCCTTTTCGGCAAGAGGCTCTGCCGCGGCCGAGCGCCATGAGATGTTGCGTCTCTGGGAAAGCACAGATCCCCACTGCTGTTGTGCCTGTAGATAGGGCGCCAAGGCACCGTGAAGAGCAGCAAGAGCTTTCAGGGCTGGGCCCTTCCTTGTGGGAGAAGGAGCCGGACGTTTGCCTTTTCGGCAAGAGGCTCTGCCGCGGCCGAGCGCCATGAGATGTTGCGTCTCTGGGAAAGCACAGATCCCCACTGCTGTTGTGCCTGTAGATAGGGTGCCAACACCGTGAAGAGCAGCAAGAGCTTTCAGGTCTGGGCCCTTTCTTGTGGGAGAAGGAGCCGGACGTTTGCCTTTTCGGCAAGAGGCACTGCTGCGGCCGAGCGCCATGAGATGTTGCGTCTCTGGGAAAGCACAGATCCCCAGTGCTGTTGTGCGTGTAGATAGGGCGCCAAGGCACCGTGAAGAGCAGCAAGAGCTTTCAGGGCTGGGCCCTTCCTTGTGGGAGAAGGAGCCGGACGTTTGCCTTTTCGGCAAGAGGCTCTGCCGCGGCCGAGCGCCATGAGATGTTGCGTCTCTGGGAAAGCACAGATCCCCACTGCTGTTGTGCCTGTAGATAGGGCGCCAAGGCACCGTGAAGAACAGCAAGAGCTTTCAGGGCTGGGCCCTTCCTTGTGGGAGAAGGAGCCGGAAGTTTGCCTTTTCGGCAAGAGGCTCTGCCGCGGCCGAGCGCCATGAGATGTTGCGTCTCTGGGAAAGCACAGATCCCCACTGCTGTTGTGCCTGTAGATAGGGCGCCAAGGCACCGTGAAGAGCAGCAAGAGCTTTCAGGGCTGGGCCCTTCCTTCTGGGAGAAGGAGCCGGACGTTTGCCTTTTCGGCAAGAGGCTCTGCCGCGGCCGAGCGCCATGAGATGTTGCGTCTCTGGGAAAGCACAGATCCCCAGTGCTGTTGTGCCTGGAGATAGGGCGCCAAGGCACTGTGAAGAGCAGCAAGAGCTTTCAGGGCTGGGCCCTTCCTTCTGGGAGAAGGAGCCGGACGTTTGCCTTTTCGGCAAGAGGCTGTGCCGAGGCCGAGCGCCATGAGATGTTGCGTCTCTGGGAAAGCACAGATCCCCAGTGCTGTTGTGCCTGTAGATAGGGCGCCAAGGCACCGTGAAGAGCAGCAAGAGCTTTCAGGGCTGGGCCCTTCCTTGTGGGAGAAGGAGCCGGACGTTTGCCTTTTCGGCAAGAGGCTCTGCCGCGGCCGAGCGCCATGAGATGTTGCGTCTCTGGGAAAGCACAGATCCCCAGTGCTGTTGTGCCTGTAGATAGGGTGCCAAGGCACCGTGAAGAGCAGCAAGAGCTTTCAGGGCTGGGCCCTTCCTTGTGGGAGAAGGAGCCGGACGTTTGCCTTTTCGTCAAGAGGCTCTGCCGCGGCCGAGCGCCATGAGATGTTGCGTCTCTGGGAAAGCACAGATCCCCAGTGCTGTTGTGCGTGTAGATAGGGCGCCAAGGCACCGTGAAGAGCAGCAAGAGCTTTCAGGGCTGGGCCCTTCCTTGTGGGAGAAGGAGCCGGACGTTTGCCTTTTCGTCAAGAGGCTCTGCCGCGGCCGAGCGCCGTGAGATGTTGCGTCTCTGGGAAAGCACAGATCCCCACTGCTGTTGTGCCTGTAGATAGGGCGCCAAGGCACCGTGAAGAGCAGCAAGAGCTTTCAGGGCTGGGCCCTTCCCTCTGGGAGAAGGAGCCGGACGTTTGCCTTTTCGGCAAGAGGCTGTGCCGAGGCCGAGCGCCATGAGATGTTGCGTCTCTGGGAAAGCACAGATCCCCAGTGCTGTTGTGCCTGTAGATAGGGCGCCAAGGCACCGTGAAGAGCAGCAAGAGCTTTCAGGGCTGGGCCCTTCCTTGTGGGAGAAGGAGCCGGACGTTTGCCTTTTCGGCAAGAGGCTCTGCCGCGGCCGAGCGCCATGAGATGTTGCGTCTCTGGGAAAGCACAGATCCCCACTGCTGTTGTGCCTGTAGATAGGGCGCCAAGGCACCGTGAAGAGCAGCAAGAGCTTTCAGGGCTGGGCCCTTCCTTGTGGGAGAAGGAGCCGGACGTTTGCCTTTTCGGCAAGAGGCTCTGCCGCGGGCCGAACGGCATGAGATGTTGCGTCTCTGGGAAAGCACAGATCCCCAGTGCTGTTGTGCCTGGAGATAGGGCGCCAAGGCACCGTGAAGAGCAGCAAGAGCTTTCAGGGCTGGGCCCTTCCTTGTGGGAGAAGGAGCCGGACGTTTGCCTTTTCGGCAAGAGGCTCTGCCGCGGCCGAGCGCCATGAGATGTTGCGTCTCTGGGAAAGCACAGATCCCCACTGCTGTTGTGCCTGTAGATAGGGCGCCAAGGCACCGTGAAGAGCAGCAAGAGCTTTCAGGGCTGGGCCCTTCCTTGTGGGAGAAGGAGCCGGACGTTTGCCTTTTCGGCAAGAGGCTCTGCCGCGGCCGAGCGCCATGAGATGTTGCGTCTCTGGGAAAGCACAGATCCCCACTGCTGTTGTGCCTGTAGATAGGGCGCCAAGGCACCGTGAAGAGCAGCAAGAGCTTTCAGGGCTGGGCCCTTCCTTGTGGGAGAAGGAGCCGGACGTTTGCCTTTTCGGCAAGAGGCTCTGCCGCGGCCGAGCGCCATGAGATGTTGCGTCTCTGGGAAAGCACAGATCCCCACTGCTGTTGTGCCTGTAGATAGGGCGCCAAGGCACCGTGAAGAACAGCAAGAGCTTTCAGGGCTGGGCCCTTCCTTGTGGGAGAAGGAGCCGGACGTTTGCCTTTTCGGCAAGAGGCTCTGCCGCGGCCGAGCGCCATGAGATGTTGCGTCTCTGGGAAAGCACAGATCCCCACTGCTGTTGTGCCTGTAGATAGGGCGCCAAGGCACCGTGAAGAGCAGCAAGAGCTTTCAGGGCTGGGCCCTTCCCTCTGGGAGAAGGAGCCGGACGTTTGCCTTTTCGGCAAGAGGCTGTGCCGAGGCCGAGCGCCATGAGATGTTGTGTCTCTGGGAAAGCACAGATCCCCAGTGCTGTTGTGCCTGTAGATAGGGCGCCAAGGCACCGTGAAGAGCAGCAAGAGCTTTCAGGGCTGGGCCCTTCCTTGTGGGAGAAGGAGCCGGACGTTTGCCTTTTCGGCAAGAGGCTCTGCCGCGGCCGAGCGCCATGAGATGTTGCGTCTCTGGGAAAGCACAGATCCCCACTGCTGTTGTGCCTGTAGATAGGGCGCCAAGGCACCGTGAAGAGCAGCAAGAGCTTTCAGGGCTGGGCCCTTCCTTGTGGGAGAAGGAGCCGGACGTTTACCTTTTCGGCAAGAGGCTCTGCCGCGGCCGAGCGCCGTGAGATGTTGCGTCTCTGGGAAAGCAAAGATCCCCAGTGCTGTTGTGCCTGTAGATAGGGCGCCAAGGCACCGTGAAGAGCAGCAAGAGCTTTCAGGGCTGGGCCCTTCCTTGTGGGAGAAGGAGCCGGACGTTTGCCTTTTCGGCAAGAGGCTCTGCCGCGGCCGAGCGCCATGAGATGTTGCGTCTCTGGGAAAGCACAGATCCCCACTGCTGTTGTGCCTGGAGATAGGGCGCCAAGGCACCTTGAAGAGCAGCAAGAGCTTTCAGGGCTGGGCCCTTCCTTCTGGGAGAAGGAGCCGGACGTTTGCCTTTTCGGCAAGAGGCTGTGCTGAGGCCGAGCGCCATGAGATGTTGCGTCTCTGGGAAAGCACAGATCCCCACTGCTGTTGTGCCTGTAGATAGGGCGCCAAGGCACCGTGAAGAGCAGCAAGAGCTTTCAGGGCTGGGCCCTTCCTTGTGGGAGAAGGAGCCGGACGTTTACCTTTTCGGCAAGAGGCTCTGCCGCGGCCGAGCGCCGTGAGATGTTGCGTCTCTGGGAAAGCAAAGATCCCCAGTGCTGTTGTGCCTGTAGATAGGGCGCCAAGGCACCGTGAAGAGCAGCAAGAGCTTTCAGGGCTGGGCCCTTCCTTCTGGGAGAAGGAGCCGGACGTTTGCCTTTTCGGCAAGAGGCTGTGCTGAGGCCGAGCGCCATGAGATGTTGCGTCTCTGGGAAAGCACAGATCCCCAGTGCTGTTGTGCCTGTAGATAGGGCGCCAAGGCACCGTGAAGAGCAGCAAGAGCTTTCAGGGCTGGGCCCTTCCTTGTGGGAGAAGGAGCCGGACGTTTGCCTTTTCGGCAAGAGGCTCTGCCGCGGCCGAGCGCCATGAGATGTTGCGTCTCTGGGAAAGCACAGATCCCCACTGCTGTTGTGCCTGTAGATAGGGCGCCAAGGCACCGTGAAGAGCAGCAAGAGCTTTCAGGGCTGGGCCCTTCCTTCTGGGAGAAGGAGCCGGACGTTTGCCTTTTCGGCAAGAGGCTCTGCCGCGGCCGAGCGCCATGAGATGTTGCGTCTCTGGGAAAGCACAGATCCCCAGTGCTGTTGTGCCTGTAGATAGGGCACCAAGGCACCGTGAAGAGCAGCAAGAGCTTTCAGGGCTGGGCCCTTCCTTCTGGGAGAAGGAGCCGGACGTTTGCCTTTTCGGCAAGAGGCTCTGCCGCGGCCGAGCGCCATGAGATGTTGCGTCTCTGGGAAAGCACAGATCCCCACTGCTGTTGTGCCTGGAGATAGGGCGCCAAGGCACCGTGAAGAGCAGCAAGAGCTTTCAGGGCTGGGCCCTTCCTTGTGGGAGAAGGAGCCGGACGTTTGCCTTTTCGGCAAGAGGCTCTGCCGCGGCCGAGCGCCGTGAGATGTTGCGTCTCTGGGAAAGCACAGATCCCCACTGCTGTTGTGCCTGTAGATAGGGCGCCAAGGCACCGTGAAGAGCAGCAAGAGCTTTCAGGGCTGGGCCCTTCCCTCTGGGAGAAGGAGCCGGACGTTTGCCTTTTCGGCAAGAGTCTCTGCCGCGGCCGAGCGCCATGAGATGTTGCGTGTCTGGGAAAGCACAGATCCCCAGTGCTGTTGTGCGTGTAGATAGGGCGCCAAGGCACCGTGAAGAGCAGCAAGAGCTTTCAGGGCTGGGCCCTTCCTTGTGGGAGAAGGAGCCGGACGTTTGCCTTTTCGGCAAGAGGCTCTGCCGCGGCCGAGCGCCATGAGATGTTGCGTCTCTGGGAAAGCACAGATCCCCACTGCTGTTGTGCCTGTAGATAGGGCGCCAAGGCACCGTGAAGAGCAGCAAGAGCTTTCAGGGCTGGGCCCTTCCTTGTGGGAGAAGGAGCCGGACGTTTGCCTTTTCGGCAAGAGGCTCTGCCGCGGCCGAGCGCCATGAGATGTTGCGTCTCTGGGAAAGCACAGATCCCCACTGCTGTTGTGCCTGTAGATAGGGCGCCAAGGCACCGTGAAGAACAGCAAGAGCTTTCAGGGCTGGGCCCTTCCTTGTGGGAGAAGGAGCCGGAAGTTTGCCTTTTCGGCAAGAGGCTCTGCCGCGGCCGAGCGCCATGAGATGTTGCGTCTCTGGGAAAGCACAGATCCCCACTGCTGTTGTGCCTGTAGATAGGGCGCCAAGGCACCGTGAAGAGCAGCAAGAGCTTTCAGGGCTGGGCCCTTCCCTCTGGGAGAAGGAGCCGGACGTTTGCCTTTTCGGCAAGAGGCTCTGCCGCGGCCGAGCGCCATGAGATGTTGCGTCTCTGGGAAAGCACAGATCCCCAGTGCTGTTGTGCCTGTAGATAGGGCGCCAAGGCACCGTGAAGAGCAGCAAGAGCTTTCAGGGCTGGGCCCTTCCTTCTGGGAGAAGGAGCCGGACGTTTTCCTTTTCGGCAAGAGGCTCTGCCGCGGCCGAGCGCCATGAGATGTTGCGTCTCTGGGAAAGCACAGATCCCCAGTGCTGTTGTGCCTGTAGATAGGGCGCCAAGGCACCGTGAAGAGCAGCAAGAGCTTTCAGGGCTGGGCCCTTCCTTGTGGGAGAAGGAGCCGGACGTTTGCCTTTTCGGCAAGAGGCTCTGCCGCGGCCGAGCGCCATGAGATGTTGCGTCTCTGGGAAAGCACAGATCCCCACTGCTGTTGTGCCTGGAGATAGGGCGCCAAGGCACCGTGAAGAGCAGCAAGAGCTTTCAGGGCTGGGCCCTTTCTTGTGGGAGAAGGAGCCGGACGTTTGCCTTTTCGGCAAGAGGCTCTGCCGCGGCCGAGCGCCATGAGATGTTGCGTCTCTGGGAAAGCACAGATCCCCAGTGCTGTTGTGCCTGTAGATAGGGCGCCAAGGCACCGTGAAGAGCAGCAAGAGCTTTCAGGGCTGGGCCCTTCCTTGTGGGAGAAGGAGCCGGACGTTTGCCTTTTCGGCAAGAGGCTCTGCCGCGGCCGAGCGCCATGAGATGTTGCGTCTCTGGGAAAGCACAGATCCCCACTGCTGTTGTGCCTGTAGATAGGGCGCCAAGGCACCGTGAAGAGCAGCAAGAGCTTTCAGGGCTGGGCCCTTCCTTGTGGGAGAAGGAGCCGGACGTTTGCCTTTTCGGCAAGAGGCTCTGCCGCGGCCGAGCGCCATGATATGTTGCGTCTCTGGGAAAGCACAGATCCCCAGTGCTGTTGTGCCTGTAGATAGGGCGCCAAGGCACCGTGAAGAGCAGCAAGAGCTTTCAAGGGCTGGGCCCTTCCTTGTGGGAGAAGGAGCCGGACGTTTGCCTTTTCGGCAAGAGGCTCTGCCGCGGCCGAGCGCCGTGAGATGTTGCGTCTCTGGGAAAGCACAGATCCCCACTGCTGTTGTGCCTGTAGATAGGGCGCCAAGGCACCGTGAAGAGCAGCAAGAGCTTTCAGGGCTGGGCCCTTCCCTCTGGGAGAAGGAGCCGGACGTTTGCCTTTTCGGCAAGAGGCTGTGCCGAGGCCGAGCGCCATGAGATGTTGCGTCTCTGGGAAAGCACAGATCCCCAGTGCTGTTGTGCCTGGAGATAGGGCGCCAAGGCACCGTGAAGAGCAGCAAGAGCTTTCAGGGCTGGGCCCTTCCCTCTGGGAGAAGGAGCCGGACGTTTGCCTTTTCGGCAAGAGTCTCTGCCGCGGCCGAGCGCCATGAGATGTTGCGTCTCTGGGAAAGCACAGATCCCCAGTGCTGTTGTGCCTGTAGATAGGGCGCCAAGGCACCGTGAAGAGCAGCAAGAGCTTTCAGGGCTGGGCCCTTCCTTGTGGGAGAAGGAGCCGGACGTTTGCCTTTTCGGCAAGAGGCTCTGCCGCGGCCGAGCGCCATGAGATGTTGCGTATCTGGGAAAGCACAGATCCCCAGTGCTGTTGTGCCTGTAGATAGGGCGCCAAGGCACCGTGAAGAGCAGCAAGAGCTTTCAGGGCTGGGCCCTTCCTTGTGGGAGAAGGAGCCGGACGTTTGCCTTTTTGGCAAGAGGCTCTGCCGCGGCCCGAGCGCCATGAGATGTTGCGTCTCTGGGAAAGCACAGATCCCCAGTGCTGTTGTGCCTGGAGATAGGGCGCCAAGGCACCGTGAAGAGCAGCAAGAGCTTTCAGGGCTGGGCCCTTCCTTGTGGGAGAAGGAGCCGGACGTTTGCCTTTTCGGCAAGAGGCTCTGCCGCGGCCGAGCGCCATGAGATGTTGCGTCTCTGGGAAAGCACAGATCCCCAGTGCTGTTGTGCCTGTAGATAGGGCGCCAAGGCACCGTGAAGAGCAGCAAGAGCTTTCAGGGCTGGGCCCTTCCTTGTGGGAGAAGGAGCCGGACGTTTGCCTTTTCGGCAAGAGGCTCTGCCGCGGCCGAGCGCCGTGAGATGTTGCGTCTCTGGGAAAGCACAGATCCCCAGTGCTGTTGTGCCTGTAGATAGGGCGCCAAGGCACCGTGAAGAGCAGCAAGAGCTTTCAGGGCTGGGCCCTTCCTTCTGGGAGAAGGAGCCGGACGTTTGCCTTTTCGGCAAGAGGCTGTGCCGAGGCCGAGCGCCATGAGATGTTGCGTCTCTGGGAAAGCACAGATCCCCAGTGCTGTTGTGCCTGTAGATAGGGCGCCAAGGCACCGTGAAGAGCAGCAAGAGCTTTCAGGGCTGGGCCCTTCCTTGTGGGAGAAGGAGCCGGACGTTTGCCTTTTCGGCAAGAGGCTCTGCCGCGGCCGAGCGCCATGAGATGTTGCGTCTCTGGGAAAGCACAGATCCCCAGTGCTGTTGTGCCTGTAGATAGGGCGCCAAGGCACCGTGAAGAGCAGCAAGAGCTTTCAGGGCTGGGCCCTTCCTTGTGGGAGAAGGAGCCGGACGTTTGCCTTTTCGGCAAGAGGCTCTGGCGCGGCCGAGCGCCATGAGATGTTGCGTCTCTGGGAAAGCACAGATCCCCAGTGCTGTTGTGCCTGTAGATAGGGCGCCAAGGCACCGTGAAGAGCAGCAAGAGCTTTCAGGGCTGGGCCCTTCCTTGTGGGAGAAGGAGCCGGACGTTTGCCTTTTCGGCAAGAGGCTCTGCCGCGGCCGAGCGCCGTGAGATGTTGCGTCTCTGGGAAAGCACAGATCCCCAGTGCTGTTGTGCCTGTAGATAGGGCGCCAAGGCACCGTGAAGAGCAGCAAGAGCTTTCAGGGCTGGGCCCTTCCTTGTGGGAGAAGGAGCCGGACGTTTGCCTTTTCGGCAAGAGGCTCTGCCGCGGCCGAGCGCCGTGAGATGTTGCGTCTCTGGGAAAGCACAGATCCCCAGTGCTGTTGTGCCTGTAGATAGGGCGCCAAGGCACCGTGAAGAGCAGCAAGAGCTTTCAGGGCTGGGCCCTTCCCTCTGGGAGAAGGAGCCGGACGTTTGCCTTTTCGGCAAGAGGCTGTGCCGAGGCCAAGCGCCATGAGATGTTGCGTCTCTTGGAAAGCACAGATCCCCAGTGCTGTTGTGCCTGTAGATAGGGCGCCAAGGCACCGTGAAGAGCAGCAAGAGCTTTCAGGGCTGGGCCCTTCCTTCTGGGAGAAGGAGCCGGACGTTTGCCTTTTCGGCAAGAGGCTCTGCCGCGGCCGAGCGCCATGAGATGTTGCGTCTCTGGGAAAGCACAGATCCCCAGTGCTGTTGTGCCTGGAGATAGGGCGCCAAGGCACCGTGAAGAGCAGCAAGAGCTTTCAGGGCTGGGCCCTTCCTTCTGGGAGAAGGAGCCGGACGTTTGCCTTGTCGGCAAGAGGCTGTGCCGCGGCCGAGCGCCATGAGATGTTGCGTCTCTGGGAAAGCACAGATCCCCAGTGCTGTTGTGCCTGGAGATAGGGCGCCAAGGCACCGTGAAGAGCAGCAAGAGCTTTCAGGGCTGGGCCCTTCCTTGTGGGAGAAGGAGCCGGACGTTTGCCTTTTCGGCAAGAGGCTCTGCCGCGGCCGAGCGCCATGAGATGTTGCGTCTCTGGGAAAGCACAGATCCCCACTGCTGTCGTGCCTGTAGATAGGGCGCCAAGGCACCGTGAAGAGCAGCAAGAGCTTTCAGGGCTGGGCCCTTCCTTGTGGGAGAAGGAGCCGGACGTTTGCCTTTTCGGCAAGAGGCTCTGCCGCGGCCGAGCGCCATGAGATGTTGCGTCTCTGGGAAAGCACAGATCCCCACTGCTGTTGTGCCTGTAGATAGGGCGCCAAGGCACCGTGAAGAGCAGCAAGAGCTTTCAGGGCTGGGCCCTTCCTTGTGGGAGAAGGAGCCGGACGTTTGCCTTTTCGGCAAGAGGCTCTGCCGCGGCCGAGCGCCATGAGATGTTGCGTCTCTGGGAAAGCACAGATCCCCACTGCTGTTGTGCCTGTAGATAGGGCGCCAAGGCACCGTGAAGAGCAGCAAGAGCTTTCAGGGCTGGGCCCTTCCTTGTGGGAGAAGGAGCCGGACGTTTGCCTTTTCGGCAAGAGGCTCTGCCGCGGCCGAGCGCCATGAGATGTTGCGTCTCTGGGAAAGCACAGATCCCCACTGCTGTTGTGCCTGTAGATAGGGCGCCAAGGCACCATGAAGAACAGCAAGAGCTTTCAGGGCTGGGCCCTTCCTTGTGGGAGAAGGAGCCGGACGTTTGCCTTTTCAGCAAGAGGCTCTGCCGCGGCCGAGCGCCATGAGATGTTGCGTCTCTGGGAAAGCACAGATCCCCACTGCTGTTGTGCCTGTAGATAGGGCGCCAAGGCACCGTGAAGAGCAGCAAGAGCTTTCAGGGCTGGGCCCTTCCCTCTGGGAGAAGGAGCCGGACGTTTGCCTTTTCGGCAAGAGGCTCTGCCGAGGCCGAGCGCCATGAGATGTTGTGTCTCTTGGAAAGCACAGATCCCCAGTGCTGTTGTGCCTGTAGATAGGGCGCCAAGGCACCGTGAAGAGCAGCAAGAGCTTTCAGGGCTGGGCCCTTCCTTGTGGGAGAAGGAGCCGGACGTTTGCCTTTTCGGCAAGAGGCTCTGCCGCGGCCGAGCGCCATGAGATGTTGCGTCTCTGGGAAAGCACAGATCCCCAGTGCTGTTGTGCCTGTAGATAGGGCACCAAGGCACCGTGAAGAGCAGCAAGAGCTTTCAGGGCTGGGCCCTTCCTTCTGGGAGAAGGAGCCGGACGTTTGCCTTTTCGGCAAGAGGCTCTGCCGCGGCCGAGCGCCATGAGATGTTGCGTCTCTGGGAAAGCACAGATCCCCACTGCTGTTGTGCCTGGAGATAGGGCGCCAAGGCACCGTGAAGAGCAGCAAGAGCTTTCAGGGCTGGGCCCTTTCTTGTGGGAGAAGGAGCCGGACGTTTGCCTTTTCGGCAAGAGGCTCTGCCGCGGCCGAGCGCCATGAGATGTTGCGTCTCTAGGAAAGCACAGATCCCCACTGCTGTTGTGCCTGTAGATAGGGCGCCAAGGCACCGTGAAGAGCAGCAAGAGCTTTCAGGGCTGGGCCCTTCCTTGTGGGAGAAGGAGCCGGACGTTTGCCTTTTCGGCAAGAGGCTCTGCCGCGGCCGAGCGCCATGAGATGTTGCGTCTCTGGGAAAGCACAGATCCCCAGTGCTGTTGTGCGTGTAGATAGGGCGCCAAGGCACCGTGAAGAGCAGCAAGAGCTTTCAGGGCTGGGCCCTTCCTTGTGGGAGAAGGAGCCGGACGTTTGCCTTTTCGGCAAGAGGCTCTGCCGCGGCCGAGCGCCATGAGATGTTGCGTCTCTGGGAAAGCACAGATCCCCACTGCTGTTGTGCCTGTAGATAGGGCGCCAAGGCACCGTGAAGAGCAGCAAGAGCTTTCAAGGGCTGGGCCCTTCCTTGTGGGAGAAGGAGCCGGACGTTTGCCTTTTCGGCAAGAGGCTCTGCCGCGGCCGAGCGCCGTGAGATGTTGCGTCTCTGGGAAAGCACAGATCCCCACTGCTGTTGTGCCTGTAGATAGGGCGCCAAGGCACCGTGAAGAGCAGCAAGAGCTTTCAGGGCTGGGCCCTTCCCTCTGGGAGAAGGAGCCGGACGTTTGCCTTTTCGGCAAGAGGCTGTCCCGAGGCCGAGCGCCATGAGATGTTGCGTCTCTGGGAAAGCACAGATCCCCACTGCTGTTGTGCCTGTAGATAGGGCGCCAAGGCACCGTGAAGAGCAGCAAGAGCTTTCAGGGCTGGGCCCTTCCTTCTGGGAGAAGGAGCCGGACGTTTGCCTTTTCGGCAAGAGGCTCTGCCGCGGCCGAGCGCCATGAGATGTTGCGTCTCTGGGAAAGCACAGATCCCCACTGCTGTTGTGCCTGTAGATAGGGCGCCAAGGCACCGTGAAGAGCAGCAAGAGCTTTCAGCGCTGGGCCCTTCCTTCTGGGAGAAGGAGCCGGACGTTTGCCTTTTCGGCAAGAGGCTCTGCCGCGGCCGAGCGCCATGAGATGTTGCGTCTCTGGGAAAGCACAAATCCCCACTGCTGTTGTGCCTGTAGATAGGGCGCCAAGGCACCGTGAAGAGCAGCAAGAGCTTTCAGGGCTGGGCCCTTCCTTGTGGGAGAAGGAGCCGGACGTTTGCCTTTTCGGCAAGAGGCTCTGCCGCGGCCGAGCGCCATGAGATGTTGCGTCTCTGGGAAAGCACAGATCCCCAGTGCTGTTGTGCCTGTAGATAGGGCGCCAAGGCACCGTGAAGAACAGCAAGAGCTTTCAGGGCTGGGCCCTTCCTTGTGGGAGAAGGAGCCGGACGTTTTCCTTTTCGGCAAGAGGCTCTGCCGCGGCCGAGCGCCATGAGATGTTGCGTCTCTGGGAAAGCAGAGATCCCCACTGCTGTTGTGCCTGTAGATAGGGCGCCAAGGCACCGTGAAGAGCAGCAAGAGCTTTCAGGGCTGGGCCCTTCCCTCTGGGAGAAGGAGCCGGACGTTTGCCTTTTCGGCAAGAGGCTGTGCCGAGGCCGAGCGCCGTGAGATGTTGTGTCTCTGGGAAAGCACAGATCCCCACTGCTGTTGTGCCTGTAGATAGGGCGCCAAGGCACCGTGAAGAGCAGCAAGAGCTTTCAGGGCTGGGCCCTTCCTTGTGGGAGAAGGAGCCGGACGTTTGCCTTTTCGGCAAGAGGCTCTGCCGCGGCCGAGCGCCATGAGATGTTGCGTCTCTGGGAAAGCACAGATCCCCAGTGCTGTTGTGCCTGTAGATAGGGCGCCAAGGCACCGTGAAGAGCAGCAAGAGCTTTCAGGGCTGGGCCCTTCCTTGTGGGAGAAGGAGCCGGACGTTTGCCTTTTCGGCAAGAGGCTCTGCCGCGGCCGAGCGCCATGAGATGTTGCGTCTCTGGGAAAGCACAGATCCCCACTGCTGTTGTGCCTGTAGATAGGGCGCCAAGGCACCGTGAAGAACAGCAAGAGCTTTCAGGGCTGGGCCCTTCCTTGTGGGAGAAGGAGCCGGACGTTTGCCTTTTCGGCAAGAGGCTCTGCCGCGGCCGAGCGGCATGAGATGTTGCGTCTCTGGGAAAGCACAGATCCCCACTGCTGTTGTGCCTGTAGATAGGGCGCCAAGGCACCGTGAAGAGCAGCAAGAGCTTTCAGGGCTGGGCCCTTCCCTCTGGGAGAAGGAGCCGGACGTTTGCCTTTTCGGCAAGAGGCTGTGCCGAGGCCGAGCGCCGTGAGATGTTGTGTCTCTGGGAAAGCACAGATCCCCACTGCTGTTGTGCCTGTAGATAGGGCGCCAAGGCACCGTGAAGAGCAGCAAGAGCTTTCAGGGCTGGGCCCTTCCTTGTGGGAGAAGGAGCCGGACGTTTGCCTTTTCGGCAAGAGGCTCTGCCGCGGCCGAGCGCCATGAGATGTTGCGTCTCTGGGAAAGCACAGATCCCCAGTGCTGTTGTGCCTGTAGATAGGGCGCCAAGGCACCGTGAAGAGCAGCAAGAGCTTTCAGGGCTGGGCCCTTCCTTGTGGGAGAAGGAGCCGGACGTTTGCCTTTTCGGCAAGAGGCTCTGCCGCGGCCGAGCGCCATGAGATGTTGCGTCTCTGGGAAAGCACAGATCCCCACTGCTGTTGTGCCTGTAGATAGGGCGCCAAGGCACCGTGAAGAGCAGCAAGAGCTTTCAGGGCTGGGCCCTTCCTTGTGGGAGAAGGAGCCGGACGTTTGCCTTTTCGGCAAGAGGCTCTGCCGCGGCCGAGCGCCATGAGATGTTGCGTCTCTGGGAAAGCACAGATCCCCACTGCTGTTGTGCCTGTAGATAGGGCGCCAAGGCACCGTGAAGAGCAGCAAGAGCTTTCAGGGCTGGGCCCTTTCTTGTGGGAGAAGGAGCCGGACGTTTGCCTTTTCGGCAAGAGGCTCTGCCGCGGCCGAGCGCCATGAGATGTTGCGTCTCTGGGAAAGCACAGATCCCCAGTGCTGTTGTGCCTGTAGATAGGGCGCCAAGGCACCGTGAAGAGCAGCAAGAGCTTTCAGGGCTGGGCCCTTCCTTGTGGGAGAAGGAGCCGGACGTTTGCCTTTTCGGCAAGAGGCTCTGCCGGGGCCGAGCGCCATGAGATGTTGCGTCTCTGGGAAAGCACAGATCCCCAGTGCTGTTGTGCCTGTAGATAGGGCGCCAAGGCACCGTGAAGAGCAGCAAGAGCTTTCAAGGGCTGGGCCCTTCCTTGTGGGAGAAGGAGCCGGACGTTTGCCTTTTCGGCAAGAGGCTCTGCCGCGGCCGAGCGCCGTGAGATGTTGCGTCTCTGGGAAAGCACAGATCCCCACTGCTGTTGTGCCTGTAGATAGGGTGCCAAGGCACCGTGAAGAGCAGCAAGAGCTTTCAGGGCTGGGCCCTTCCCTCTGGGAGAAGGAGCCGGACGTTTGCCTTTTCGGCAAGAGGCTCTGCCGCGGCCGAGCGCCATGAGATGTTGCGTCTCTGGGAAAGCACAGATCCCCAGTGCTGTTGTGCCTGTAGATAGGGCGCCAAGGCACCGTGAAGAGCAGCAAGAGCTTTCAGGGCTGGGCCCTTCCTTGTGGGAGAAGGAGCCGGACGTTTGCCTTTTCGGCAAGAGTCTCTGCCGCGGCCGAGCGCCATGAGATGTTGCGTCTCTTGGAAAGCACAGATCCCCAGTGCTGTTGTGCCTGTAGATAGGGCGCCAAGGCACCGTGAAGAGCAGCAAGAGCTTTCAGGGCTGGGCCCTTCCTTCTGGGAGAAGGAGCCGGACGTTTGCCTTTTTGGCAAGAGGCTCTGCCGCGGCCGAGCGCCATGAGATGTTGCGTCTCTGGGAAAGCACAGATCCCCACTGCTGTTGTGCCTGTAGATAGGGCGCCAAGGCACCGTGAAGAGCAGCAAGAGCTTTCAGGGCTGGGCCCTTCCTTGTGGGAGAAGGAGCCGGACGTTTGCCTTTTCGGCAAGAGGCTCTGTTGCGGCCGAGCGCCATGAGATGTTGCGTCTCTGGGAAAGCACAGATCCCCAGTGCTGTTGTGCCTGTAGATAGGGCGCCAAGGCACCGTGAAGAGCAGCAAGAGCTTTCAGGGCTGGGCCCTTCCTTGTGGGAGAAGGAGCCGGACGTTTGCCTTTTCGGCAAGAGGCTCTGCCGCGGCCGAGCGCCGTGAGATGTTGCGTCTCTGGGAAAGCACAGATCCCCACTGCTGTTGTGCCTGTAGATAGGGCGCCAAGGCACCGTGAAGAGCAGCAAGAGCTTTCAGGGCTGGGCCCTTCCTTCTGGGAGAAGGAGCCGGACGTTTGCCTTTTCGGCAAGAGGCTGTGCCGAGGCCGAGCCCCATGAGATGTTGCGTCTCTGGGAAAGCACAGATCCCCACTGCTCTTGTGCATGTAGATAGGGCGCCAAGGCACTGTGAAGAGCCAGCAAGAGCTTTCAGGGCTGGGCCCTTCCTTGTGGGAGAAGGAGCCGGACGTTTGCCTTTTCGGCAAGAGGCTGTGCCGCGGCCGAGCGCCATGAGATGTTGCGTCTCTGGGAAAGCACAGATCCCCAGTGCTGTTGTGCCTGTAGATAGGGCGCCAAGGCACCGTGAAGAGCAGCAAGAGCTTTCAGGGCTGGGCCCTTCCCTCTGGGAGAAGGAGCCGGACGTTTGCCTTTTCGGCAAGAGGCTCTGCCGCGGCCAAGCGCCATGAGATGTTGCGGTCTCTGGGAAGCACAGATCCCCAGTGCTGTTGTGCCTGTAGATAGGGCGCCAAGGCACCGTGAAGAGCAGCAAGAGCTTTCAGGGCTGGGCCCTTCCTTGTGGGAGAGGAGCCGGACGTTTGCCTTTTCGGCAAGAGGCTCTGCCGCGGCCGAGCGCCATGAGATGTTGCGTCTCTGGGAAAGCACAGATCCCCACTGCTGTTGTGCCTGTAGATAGGGCGCCAAGGCACCGTGAAGAGCAGCAAGAGCTTTCAGGGCTGGGCCCTTCCTTGTGGGAGAAGGAGCCGGACGTTTGCCTTTCCGGCAAGAGGCTCTGCCGCGGCCGAGCGCCGTGAGATGTTGCGTCTCTGGGAAAGCACAGATCCCCACTGCTGTTGTGCCTGTAGATAGGGCGCCAAGGCACCGTGAAGAGCAGCAAGAGCTTTCAGGGCTGGGCCCTTCCTTGTGGGAGAAGGAGCCGGACGTTTGCCTTTTCGGCAAGAGGCTCTGCCGCGGCCGAGTGCCATGAGATGTTGCGTCTCTGGGAAAGCACAGATCCCCACTGCTGTTGTGCCTGTAGATAGGGCGCCAAGGCACCGTGAAGAGCAGCAAGAGCTTTCAGGGCTGGGCCCTTCCTTGTGGGAGAAGGAGCCGGACGTTTGCCTTTTCGGCAAGAGGCTCTGCCGCGGCCGAGCGCCATGAGATGTTGCGTCTCTGGGAAAGCACAGATCCCCAGTGCTGTTGTGCCTGTAGATAGGGCGCCAAGGCACCGTGAAGAGCAGCAAGAGCTTTCAGGGCTGGGCCCTTCCTTGTGGGAGAAGGAGCCGGACGTTTGCCTTTTCGGCAAGAGGCTCTGCCGCGGCCGAGCGCCGTGAGATGTTGCGTCTCTGGGAAAGCACAGATCCCCAGTGCTGTTGTGCCTGTAGATAGGGCGCCAAGGCACCGTGAAGAGCAGCAAGAGCTTTCAGGGCTGGGCCCTTCCCTCTGGGAGAAGGAGCCGGACGTTTGCCTTTTCGGCAAGAGGCTGTCCCGAGGCCGAGCGCCATGAGATGTTGCGTCTCTGGGAAAGCACGGATCCCCACTGCTGTTGTGCCTGTAGATAGGGCGCCAAGGCACCGTGAAGAGCAGCAAGAGCTTTCAGGGCTGGGCCCTTCCTTCTGGGAGAAGGAGCCGGACGTTTGCCTTTTCGGCAAGAGGCTCGCTCTGCCGCGGCCGAGCGCCATGAGATGTTGCGTCTCTGGGAAAGCACAGATCCCCACTGCTGTTGTGCCTGTAGATAGGGCGCCAAGGCACCGTGAAGAGCAGCAAGAGCTTTCAGGGCTGGGCCCTTCCTTCTGGGAGAAGGAGCCGGACGTTTGCCTTTTCGGCAAGAGGCTCTGCCGCGGCCGAGCGCCATGAGATGTTGCGTCTCTGGGAAAGCACAGATCCCCACTGCTGTTGTGCCTGTAGATAGGGCGCCAAGGCACCGTGAAGAACAGCAAGAGCTTTCAGGGCTGGGCCCTTCCTTGTGGGAGAAGGAGCCGGACGTTTGCCTTTTCGGCAAGAGGCTCTGCCGCGGCCGAGCGCCGTGAGATGTTGCGTCTCTGGGAAAGCACAGATCCCCAGTGCTGTTGTGCCTGTAGATAGGGCGCCAAGGCACCGTGAAGAGCAGCAAGAGCTTTCAGGGCTGGGCCCTTCCTTGTGGGAGAAGGAGCCGGACGTTTGCCTTTTCGGCAAGAGGCTGTCCCGAGGCCGAGCGCCATGAGATGTTGCGTCTCTGGGAAAGCACAGATCCCCACTGCTGTTGTGCCTGTAGATAGGGCGCCAAGGCACCGTGAAGAGCAGCAAGAGCTTTCAGGGCTGGGCCCTTCCTTCTGGGAGAAGGAGCCGGACGTTTGCCTTTTCGGCAAGAGTCTCTGCCGCGGCCGAGCGCCATGAGATGTTGCGTCTCTGGGAAAGCACAGATCCCCAGTGCTGTTGTGCCTGTAGATAGGGCGCCAAGGCACCGTGAAGAGCAGCAAGAGCTTTCAGGGCTGGGCCCTTCCTTGTGGGAGAAGGAGCCGGACGTTTGCCTTTTCGGCAAGAGGCTCTGCCGCGGCCGAGCGCCATGAGATGTTGCGTCTCTGGGAAAGCACAGATCCCCAGTGCTGTTGTGCCTGTAGATAGGGCGCCAAGGCACCGTGAAGAGCAGCAAGAGCTTTCAGGGCTGGGCCCTTCCTTGTGGGAGAAGGAGCCGGACGTTTGCCTTTTCGGCAAGAGGCTCTGCCGCGGCCGAGCGCCATGAGATGTTGCGTCTCTGGGAAAGCACAGATCCCCACTGCTGTTGTGCCTGTAGATAGGGCGCCAAGGCACCGTGAAGAACAGCAAGAGCTTTCAGGGCTGGGCCCTTCCTTGTGGGAGAAGGAGCCGGACGTTTTCCTTTTCGGCAAGAGGCTCTGCCGCGGCCGAGCGCCATGAGATGTTGCGTCTCTGGGAAAGCACAGATCCCCACTGCTGTTGTGCCTGTAGATAGGGCGCCAAGGCACCGTGAAGAGCAGCAAGAGCTTTCAGGGCTGGGCCCTTCCCTCTGGGAGAAGGAGCCGGACGTTTGCCTTTTCGGCAAGAGGCTGTGCCGAGGCCGAGCGCCGTGAGATGTTGTGTCTCTGGGAAAGCACAGATCCCCAGTGCTGTTGTGCCTGTAGATAGGGCGCCAAGGCACCGTGAAGAGCAGCAAGAGCTTTCAGGGCTGGGCCCTTCCTTGTGGGAGAAGGAGCCGGACGTTTGCCTTTTCGGCAAGAGGCTCTGCCGCGGCCGAGCGCCATGAGATGTTGCGTCTCTGGGAAAGCACAGATCCCCAGTGCTGTTGTGCCTGTAGATAGGGCGCCAAGGCACCGTGAAGAGCAGCAAGAGCTTTCAGGGCTGGGCCCTTCCTTGTGGGAGAAGGAGCCGGACGTTTGCCTTTTCGGCAAGAGGCTCTGCCGCGGCCGAGCGCCATGAGATGTTGCGTCTCTGGGAAAGCACAGATCCCCACTGCTGTTGTGCCTGTAGATAGGGCGCCAAGGCACCGTGAAGAGCAGCAAGAGCTTTCAGGGCTGGGCCCTTCCTTGTGGGAGAAGGAGCCGGACGTTTGCCTTTTCGGCAAGAGGCTCTGCCGCGGCCGAGCGCCATGAGATGTTGCGTCTCTGGGAAAGCACAGATCCCCACTGCTGTTGTGCCTGTAGATAGGGCGCCAAGGCACCGTGAAGAGCAGCAAGAGCTTTCAGGGCTGGGCCCTTCCTTGTGGGAGAAGGAGCCGGACGTTTGCCTTTTCGGCAAGAGGCTCTGCCGCGGCCGAGCGCCATGAGATGTTGCGTCTCTGGGAAAGCACAGATCCCCAGTGCTGTTGTGCCTGTAGATAGGGCGCCAAGGCACCGTGAAGAGCAGCAAGAGCTTTCAAGGGCTGGGCCCTTCCTTGTGGGAGAAGGAGCGGACGTTTGCCTTTTCGGCAAGAGGCTCTGCCGCGGCCGAGCGCCGTGAGATGTTGCGTCTCTGGGAAAGCACAGATCCCCACTGCTCTTGTGCCTGTAGATAGGGTGCCAAGGCACCGTGAAGAGCAGCAAGAGCTTTCAGGGCTGGGCCCTTCCCTCTGGGAGAAGGAGCCGGACGTTTGCCTTTTCGGCAAGAGGCTCTGCCGCGGCCGAGCGCCATGAGATGTTGCGTCTCTGGGAAAGCACAGATCCCCAGTGCTGTTGTGCCTGTAGATAGGGCGCCAAGGCACCGTGAAGAGCAGCAAGAGCTTTCAGGGCTGGGCCCTTCCTTGTGGAGAAGGAGCCGGACGTTTGCCTTTTCGGCAAGAGTCTCTGCCGCGGCCGAGCGCCATGAGATGTTGCGTCTCTTGGAAAGCACAGATCCCCAGTGCTGTTGTGCCTGTAGATAGGGCGCCAAGGCACCGTGAAGAGCAGGCAAGAGCTTTCAGGGCTGGGCCCTTCCTTCTGGGAGAAGGAGCCGGACGTTTGCCTTTGGGCAAGAGGCTCTGCCGCGGCCGAGCGCCATGAGATGTTGCGTCTCTGGGAAAGCACACATCCCCACTGCTGTTGTGCCTGGAGATAGGGCGCCAAGGCACCGTGAAGAGCAGCAAGAGCTTTCAGGGCTGGGCCCTTCCTTGTGGGAGAAGGAGCCGGACGTTTGCCTTTTCGGCAAGAGGCTCTGCCGCGGCCGAGCGCCATGAGATGTTGCGTCTCTGGGAAAGCACAGATCCCCAGTGCTGTTGTGCCTGTAGATAGGGCGCCAAGGCACCGTGAAGAGCAGCAAGAGCTTTCAGGGCTGGGCCCTTCCTTGTGGGAGAAGGAGCCGGACGTTTGCCTTTTCGGCAAGAGGCTCTGCCGCGGCCGAGCGCCGTGAGATGTTGCGTCTCTGGGAAAGCACAGATCCCCACTGCTGTTGTGCCTGTAGATAGGGCGCCAAGGCACCGTGAAGAGCAGCAAGAGCTTTCAGGGCTGGGCCCTTCCCTCTGGGAGAAGGAGCCGGACGTTTGCCTTTTCGGCAAGAGGCTGTGCCGAGGCGAGCGCCATGAGATGTTGCGTCTCTGGGAAAGCACAGATCCCCACTGCTCTTGTGCATGTAGATAGGGCGCCAAGGCACTGTGAAGAGCAGCAAGAGCTTTCAGGGCTGGGCCCTTCCTTGTGGGAGAAGGAGCCGGACGTTTGCCTTTTCGGCAAGAGGCTGTGCCGCGGCCGAGCGCCATGAGATGTTGCGTCTCTGGGAAAGCACAGATCCCCAGTGCTGTTGTGCCTGTAGATAGGGCGCCAAGGCACCGTGAAGAGCAGCAAGAGCTTTCAGGGCTGGGCCCTTCCCTCTGGGAGAAGGAGCCGGACGTTTGCCTTTTCGGCAAGAGGGTCTGCCGCGGCCAAGCGCCATGAGATGTTGCGTCTCTGGGAAAGCACAGATCCCCAGTGCTGTTGTGCCTGTAGATAGGCGCCAAGGCACCGTGAAGAGCAGCAAGAGCTTTCAGGGCTGGGCCCTTCCTTGTGGGAGAAGGAGCCGGACGTTTGCCTTTTCGGCAAGAGGCTCTGCCGCGGCCGAGCGCCATGAGATGTTGCGTCTCTGGGAAAGCACAGATCCCCAGTGCTGTTGTGCCTGTAGATAGGGCGCCAAGGCACCGTGAAGAGCAGCAAGAGCTTTCAGGGCTGGGCCCTTCCTTGTGGGAGAAGGAGCCGGACGTTTGCCTTTCCGGCAAGAGGCTCTGCCGCGGGCCGAGCGCCGTGAGATGTTGCGTCTCTGGGAAAGCACAGATCCCCAGTGCTGTTGTGCCTGTAGATAGGGCGCCAAGGCACCGTGAAGAGCAGCAAGAGCTTTCAGGGCTGGGCCCTTCCTTGTGGGAGAAGGAGCCGGACGTTTGCCTTTTCGGCAAGAGGCTCTGCCGCGGCCGAGTGCCATGAGATGTTGCGTCTCTGGGAAAGCACAGATCCCCACTGCTGTTGTGCCTGTAGATAGGGCGCCAAGGCACCGTGAAGAGCAGCAAGAGCTTTCAGGGCTGGGCCCTTCCTTGTGGGAGAAGGAGCCGGACGTTTGCCTTTTCGGCAAGAGGCTCTGCCGCGGCCGAGCGCCATGAGATGTTGCGTCTCTGGGAAAGCACAGATCCCCAGTGCTGTTGTGCCTGTAGATAGGGCGGAAGGCACCGTGAAGAGCAGCAAGAGCTTTCAGGGCTGGGCCCTTCCTTGTGGGAGAAGGAGCCGGACGTTTGCCTTTCCGGCAAGAGGCTCTGCCGCGGCCGAGCGCCGTGAGATGTTGCGTCTCTGGGAAAGCACAGATCCCAGTGCTGTTGTGCCTGTAGATAGGGCGCCAAGGCACCGTGAAGAGCAGCAAGAGCTTTCAGGGCTGGGCCCTTCCCTCTGGGAGAAGGAGCCGGGGAGCCGGACGTTTGCCTTTTCGGCAAGAGGCTCTGCCGCGGCCGAGCGCCATGAGATCTTGCGTCTCTGGGAAAGCACAGATCCCCACTGCTGCTGTGCCTGTAGATAGGGCGCCAAGGCACCGTGAAGAGCAGCAAGAGCTTTCAGGGCTGGGCCCTTCCTTGTGGGAGAAGGAGCCGGACGTTTGCCTTTTCGGCAAGAGGCTCTGCCGCGGCCGAGCGCCATGAGATGTTGCGTCTCTGGGAAAGCACAGATCCCCAGTGCTGTTGTGCCTGTAGATAGGGCGCCAAGGCACCGTGAAGAGCAGCAAGAGCTTTCAAGGGCTGGGCCCTTCCTTGTGGGAGAAGGAGCCGGACGTTTGCCTTTTCGGCAAGAGGCTCTGCCGCGGCCGAGTGCCATGAGATGTTGCGTCTCTGGGAAAGCCCAGATCCCCACTGCTGTTGTGCCTGTAGATAGGGTGCCAAGGCACCGTGAAGAGCAGCAAGAGCTTTCAGGGCTGGGCCCTTCCTTGTGGGAGAAGGAGCCGGACGTTTGCCTTTTGGGCAAGAGGCTCTGCCGCGGCCGAGCGCCATGAGATGTTGCGTCTCTGGGAAAGCACAGATCCCCAGTGCTGTTGTGCGTGTAGATAGGGCGCCAAGGCACCGTGAAGAGCAGCAAGAGCTTTCAGGGCTGGGCCCTTCCTTGTGGGAGAAGGAGCCGGACGTTTGCCTTTTCGGCAAGAGGCTCTGCCGCGGCCGAGCGCCATGAGATGTTGCGTCTCTGGGAAAGCACAGATCCCCAGTGCTGTTGTGCCTGTAGATAGGGCGCCAAGGCACCGTGAAGAGCAGCAAGAGCTTTCAGGGCTGGGCCCTTCCTTGTGGGAGAAGGAGCCGGACGTTTGCCTTTTCGGCAAGAGGCTCTGCCGCGGCCGAGCGCCATGAGATGTTGCGTCTCTGGGAAAGCACAGATCCCCACTGCTGTTGTGCCTGTAGATAGGGCGCCAAGGCACCGTGAAGAGCAGCAAGAGCTTTCAAGGGCTGGGCCCTTCCTTGTGGGAGAAGGAGCCGGACGTTTGCCTTTTCGGCAAGAGGCTCTGCCGCGGCCGAGTGCCATGAGATGTTGCGTCTCTGGGAAAGCACAGATCCCCAGTGCTGTTGTGCCTGTAGATAGGGCGCCAAGGCACCGTGAAGAGCAGCAAGAGCTTTCAGGGCTGGGCCCTTCCTTGTGGGAGAAGGAGCCGGACGTTTGCCTTTTCGGCAAGAGGCTCTGCCGCGGCCGAGCGCCATGAGATGTTGCGTCTCTGGGAAAGCACAGATCCCCACTGCTGTTGTGCCTGTAGATAGGGCGCCAAGGCACCGTGAAGAGCAGCAAGAGCTTTCAGGGCTGGGCCCTTCCTTGTGGGAGAAGGAGCCGGACGTTTGCCTTCTCGTCAAGAGGCTCTGCCGCGGCCGAGCGCCGTGAGATGTTGCGTCTCTGGGAAAGCACAGATCCCCACTGCTGTTGTGCCTGTAGATAGGGCGCCAAGGCACCGTGAAGAGCAGCAAGAGCTTTCAGGGCTGGGCCCTTCCTTGTGGGAGAAGGAGCCGGACGTTTGCCTTTTCGGCAAGAGGCTGTGCCGAGGCCGAGCGCCATGAGATGTTGCGTCTCTTGGAAAGCACAGATCCCCACTGCTGTTGTGCCTGTAGATAGGGCGCCAAGGCACCGTGAAGAGCAGCAAGAGCTTTCAGGGCTGGGCCCTTCCTTCTGGGAGAAGGAGCCGGACGTTTGCCTTTTCGGCAAGAGGCTGTGCCGAGGCCGAGCGCCATGAGATGTTGCGTCTCTTGGAAAGCACAGATCCCCAGTGCTGTTGTGCCTGTAGATAGGGCGCCAAGGCACCGTGAAGAGCAGCAAGAGCTTTCAGGGCTGGGCCCTTCCTTGTGGGAGAAGGAGCCGGACGTTTGCCTTTTCGGCAAGAGGCTCTGCCGCGGCCGAGCGCCATGAGATGTTGCGTCTCTGGGAAAGCACAGATCCCCACTGCTGTTGTGCCTGTAGATAGGGCGCCAAGGCACCGTGAAGAGCAGCAAGAGCTTTCAGGGCTGGGCCCTTCCTTGTGGGAGAAGGAGCCGGACGTTTGCCTTTTCGGCAAGAGGCTCTGCCGCGGCCGAGCGCCATGAGATGTTGCGTCTCTGGGAAAGCACAGATCCCCACTGCTGTTGTGCCTGTAGATAGGGCGCCAAGGCACCGTGAAGAGCAGCAAGAGCTTTCAGGGCTGGGCCCTTCCTTGTGGGAGAAGGAGCCGGACGTTTGCCTTTTCGGCAAGAGGCTCTGCCGCGGCCGAGCGCCATGAGATGTTGCGTCTCTGGGAAAGCACAGATCCCCACTGCTGTTGTGCCTGTAGATAGGGTGCCAAGGCACCGTGAAGAGCAGCAAGAGCTTTCAGGGCTGGGCCCTTCCTTGTGGGAGAAGGAGCCGGACGTTTGCCTTTTCGGCAAGAGGCTCTGCCGCGGCCGAGCGCCATGAGATCTTGCGTCTCTGGGAAAGCACAGATCCCCACTGCTGTTGTGCCTGTAGATAGGGCGCCAAGGCACCGTGAAGAGCAGCAAGAGCTTTCAGGGCTGGGCCCTTCCTTGTGGGAGAAGGAGCCGGACGTTTGCCTTTTCGGCAAGAGGCTCTGCCGCGGCCGAGCGCCATGAGATGTTGCGTCTCTGGGAAAGCACAGATCCCCAGTGCTGTTGTGCCTGTAGATAGGGCGCCAAGGCACCGTGAAGAGCAGCAAGAGCTTTCAAGGGCTGGGCCCTTCCTTGTGGGAGAAGGAGCCGGACGTTTGCCTTTTCGGCAAGAGGCTCTGCCGCGGCCGAGTGCCATGAGATGTTGCGTCTCTGGGAAAGCCCAGATCCCCACTGCTGTTGTGCCTGTAGATAGGGTGCCAAGGCACCGTGAAGAGCAGCAAGAGCTTTCAGGGCTGGGCCCTTCCTTGTGGGAGAAGGAGCCGGACGTTTGCCTTTTCGGCAAGAGGCTCTGCCGTGGCCGAGCGCCATGAGATGTTGCGTCTCTGGGAAAGCACAGATCCCCAGTGCTGTTGTGCCTGTAGATAGGGCGCCAAGGCACCGTGAAGAGCAGCAAGAGCTTTCAGGGCTGGGCCCTTCCTTGTGGGAGAAGGAGCCGGACGTTTGCCTTTTCGGCAAGAGGCTCTGCCGCGGCCGAGCGCCATGAGATGTTGCGTCTCTGGGAAAGCACAGATCCCCAGTGCTGTTGTGCCTGTAGATAGGGCGCCAAGGCACCGTGAAGAGCAGCAAGAGCTTTCAAGGGCTGGGCCCTTCCTTGTGGGAGAAGGAGCCGGACGTTTGCCTTTTCGGCAAGAGGCTCTGCCGCGGCCGAGTGCCATGAGATGTTGCGTCTCTGGGAAAGCACCGATCCCCACTGCTGTTGTGCCTGTAGATAGGGCGCCAAGGCACCGTGAAGAGCAGCAAGAGCTTTCAGGGCTGGGCCCTTCCTTGTGGGAGAAGGAGCCGGACGTTTGCCTTTTCGGCAAGAGGCTCTGCCGCGGCCGAGCGCCATGAGATGTTGCGTCTCTGGGAAAGCACAGATCCCCACTGCTGTTGTGCCTGTAGATAGGGCGCCAAGGCACCGTGAAGAGCAGCAAGAGCTTTCAGGGCTGGGCCCTTCCTTGTGGGAGAAGGAGCCGGACGTTTGCCTTTTCGTCAAGAGGCTCTGCCGCGGCCGAGCGCCGTGAGATGTTGCGTCTCTGGGAAAGCACAGATCCCCACTGCTGTTGTGCCTGTAGATAGGGCGCCAAGGCACCGTGAAGAGCAGCAAGAGCTTTCAGGGCTGGGCCCTTCCTTGTGGGAGAAGGAGCCGGACGTTTGCCTTTTCGGCAAGAGGCTGTGCCGAGGCCGAGCGCCATGAGATGTTGCGTCTCTTGGAAAGCACAGATCCCCACTGCTGTTGTGCCTGTAGATAGGGCGCCAAGGCACCGTGAAGAGCAGCAAGAGCTTTCAGGGCTGGGCCCTTCCTTCTGGGAGAAGGAGCCGGACGTTTGCCTTTTCGGCAAGAGGCTCTGCCGCGGCCGAGCGCCATGAGATGTTGCGTCTCTGGGAAAGCACAGATCCCCACTGCTGTTGTGCCTGTAGATAGGGCGCCAAGGCACCGTGAAGAGCAGCAAGAGCTTTCAGGGCTGGGCCCTTCCTTGTGGGAGAAGGAGCCGGACGTTTGCCTTTTCGGCAAGAGGCTCTGCCGCGGCCGAGCGCCATGAGATGTTGCGTCTCTGGGAAAGCACAGATCCCCACTGCTGTTGTGCCTGTAGATAGGGCGCCAAGGCACCGTGAAGAGCAGCAAGAGCTTTCAGGGCTGGGCCCTTCCTTGTGGGAGAAGGAGCCGGACGTTTGCCTTTTCGGCAAGAGGCTGTGCCGAGGCCGAGCGCCATGAGATGTTGCGTCTCTGGGAAAGCACAGATCCCCAGTGCTGTTGTGCCTGTAGATAGGGCGCCAAGGCACCGTGAAGAGCAGCAAGAGCTTTCAGGGCTGGGCCCTTCCTCGTGGGAGAAGGAGCCGGACGTTTGCCTTTTCGGCAAGAGGCTCTGCCGCGGCCGAGCGGCATGAGATGTTGCGTCTCTGGGAAAGCACAGATCCCCACTGCTGTTGTGCGTGTAGATAGGGCACCAAGGCACCGTGAAGAGCAGCAAGAGCTTTCAGGGCTGGGCCCTTCCTTGTGGGAGAAGGAGCCGGACGTTTGCCTTTTCGGCAAGAGGCTCTGCCGCGGCCAAGCGCCATGAGATGTTGCGTCTCTGGGAAAGCACAGATCCCCACTGCTGTTGTGCCTGTAGATAGGGCGCCAAGGCACCGTGAAGAGCAGCAAGAGCTTTCAGGGCTGGGCCCTTCCTTGTGGGAGAAGGAGCCGGACGTTTGCCTTTTGGGCAAGAGGCTCTGCCGCGGCCGAGCGCCATGAGATGTTGCGTCTCTGGGAAAGCACCGATCCCCACTGCTGTTGTGCCTGTAGATAGGGCGCCAAGGCACCGTGAAGAGCAGCAAGAGCTTTCAGGGCTGGGCCCTTCCTTGTGGGAGAAGGAGCCGGACGTTTGCCTTTTCGGCAAGAGGCTCTGCCGCGGCCGAACGGCATGAGATGTTGCGTCTCTGGGAAAGCACAGATCCCCACTGCTGTTGTGCCTGTAGATAGGGCGCCAAGGCACCGTGAAGAGCAGCAAGAGCTTTCAGGGCTGGGCCCTTCCTTCTGGGAGAAGGAGCCGGACGTTTGCCTTTTCGGCAAGAGGCTCTGCCGCGGCCGAACGGCATGAGATGTTGCGTCTCTGGGAAAGCACAGATCCCCACTGCTGTTGTGCCTGTAGATAGGGCGCCAAGGCACCGTGAAGAGCAGCAAGAGCTTTCAGGGCTGGGCCCTTCCTTGTGGGAGAAGGAGCCGGACGTTTGCCTTTTCGGCAAGAGGCTCTGCCGCGGCCGAGCGCCATGAGATGTTGCGTCTCTGGGAAAGCACAGATCCCCACTGCTGTTGTGCCTGTAGATAGGGCGCCAAAGCACCGTGAAGAGCAGCAAGAGCTTTCAGGGCTGGGCCCTTCCTTGTGGGAGAAGGAGCCGGACGTTTGCCTTTTCGGCAAGAGGCTCTGCCGCAGCCGAGCGCCATGAGATGTTGCGTCTCTGGGAAAGCACAGTTCCCCAGTGCTGTTGTGCCTGTAGATAGGGCGCCAAGGCACCGTGAAGAGCAGCAAGAGCTTTCAGGGCTGGGCCCTTCCTTGTGGGAGAAGGAGCCGGACGTTTGCCTTTTCGGCAAGAGGCTGTGCCGCGGCCGAGCGCCATGAGATGTTGCGTCTCTGGGAAAGCACAGATCCCCACTGCTGTTGTGCCTGTAGATAGGGCGCCAAGGCACCGTGAAGAGCAGCAAGAGCTTTCAGGGCTGGGCCCTTCCTTCTGGGAGAAGGAGCCGGACGTTTGCCTTTTCGGCAAGAGGCTGTGCCGCGGCCGAGCGCCATGAGATGTTGCGTCTCCTGGAAAGCACAGATCCCCAGTGCTGTTGTGCCTGTAGATAGGGCGCCAAGGCACCGTGAAGAGCAGCAAGAGCTTTCAGGGCTGGGCCCTTCCTTCTGGGAGAAGGAGCCGGACGTTTGCCTTTTCGGCAAGAGGCTCTGACGCGGCCGAGCGCCATGAGATGTTGCGTCTCTGGGAAAGCACAGATCCCCACTGCTGTTGTGCCTGTAGATAGGGCGCCAAGGCACCGTGAAGAGCAGCAAGAGCTTTCAGGGCTGGGCCCTTCCTTGTGGGAGAAGGAGCCGGACGTTTGCCTTTTCGGCAAGAGGCTCTGCCGCGGCCGAGCGCCATGAGATGTTGCGTCTCTGGGAAAGCACAGATCCCCACTGCTGTTGTGCCTGTCGATAGGGCGCCAAGGCACCGTGAGGAGCAGCAAGAGCTTTCAGGGCTGGACCCTTCCTCGTGGGAGAAGGAGCCGGACGTTTGCCTTTTCGGCAAGAGGCTGTGCCGCGGCCGAGCGCCGTGAGATGTTGCGTCTCTGGGAAAGCACAGATCCCCACTGCTGTTGTGCCTGTAGATAGGGCGCCAAGGCACCGTGAAGAGCAGCAAGAGCTTTCAGGGCTGGGCCCTTCCTTGTGGGAGAAGGAGCCGGACGTTTGCCTTTTCGGCAAGAGGCTCTGCCGCGGCCGAGCGCCATGAGATGTTGCGTCTCTGGGAAAGCACAGATCCCCAGTGCTGTTGTGCCTGTAGATAGGGCGCCAAGGCACCATGAAGAGCAGCAAGAGCTTTCAGGGCTGGGCCCTTCCTTGTGGGAGAAGGAGCCGGACGTTTGCCTTTTCGGCAAGAGGCTCTGCCGCGGCCGAGCGCCATGAGATGTTGCGTCTCTGGGAAAGCACAGATCCCCAGTGCTGTTGTGCCTGTAGATAGGGCGCCAAGGCACCGTGAAGAGCAGCAAGAGCTTTCAGGGCTGGGCCCTTCCTTGTGGGAGAAGGAGCCGGACGTTTGCCTTTTCGGCAAGAGGCTGTGCCGCGGCCGAGCGCCATGAGATGTTGCATCTCTGGGAAAGCACAGATCCCCAGTGCTGTTGTGCCTGTAGATAGGGCGCCAAGGCACCGTGAAGAGCAGCAAGAGCTTTCAGGGCTGGGCCCTTCCCTCTGGGAGAAGGAGCCGGACGTTTGCCTTTTCGGCAAGAGGCTCTGCCGCGGCCGAGCGCCATGAGATGTTGCGTTTCTGGGAAAGCACAGATCCCCAGTGCTGTTGTGCCTGTAGATAGGGCGCCAAGGCACCGTGAAGAGCAGCAAGAGCTTTCAGGGCTGGGCCCTTCCTTGTGGGAGAAGGAGCCGGACGTTTGCCTTTTCGGCAAGAGGCTCTGCCGCGGCCGAGCGCCATGAGATGTTGCGTCTCTGGGAAAGCACAGATCCCCACTGCTGTTGTGCCTGTAGATAGGGCGCCAAGGCACCGTGAAGAGCAGCAAGAGCTTTCAGGGCTGGGCCCTTCCTTGTGGGAGAAGGAGCCGGACGTTTGCCTTTTCGGCAAGAGGCTCTGCCGCGGCCGAGCGCCATGAGATGTTGCGTCTCTGGGAAAGCACAGATCCCCACTGCTGTTGTGCCTGTAGATAGGGCGCCAAGGCACCGTGAAGAGCAGCAAGAGCTTTCAGGGCTGGGCCCTTCCTTGTGGGAGAAGGAGCCGGACGTTTGCCTTTCCGGCAAGAGGCTCTGCCGCGGCCCAGCGCCGTGAGATGTTGCGTCTCTGGGAAAGCACAGATCCCCACTGCTGTTGTGCCTGTAGATAGGGCGCCAAGTCACCGTGAAGAGCAGCAAGAGCTTTCAGGGCTGGGCCCTTCCTTGTGGGAGAAGGAGCCGGACGTTTGCCTTTTCGGCAAGAGGCTCTGCCGCGGCCGAGTGCCATGAGATGTTGCGTCTCTGGGAAAGCACAGATCCCCACTGCTGTTGTGCCTGTAGATAGGGCGCCAAGGCACCGTGAAGAGCAGCAAGAGCTTTCAGGGCTGGGCCCTTCCTTGTGGGAGAAGGAGCCGGACGTTTGCCTTTTCGGCAAGAGGCTCTGCCGCGGCCGAGCGCCGTGAGATGTTGCGTCTCTGGGAAAGCACAGATCCCCACTGCTGTTGTGCCTGGAGATAGGGCGCCAAGGCACCGTGAAGAGCAGCAAGAGCTTTCAGGGCTGGGCCCTTCCTTGTGGGAGAAGGAGCCGGACGTTTGCCTTTTCGTCAAGAGGCTCTGCCGCGGCCGAGCGCCGTGAGATGTTGCGTCTCTGGGAAAGCACAGATCCCCACTGCTGTTGTGCCTGGAGATAGGGCGCCAAGGCACCGTGAAGAGCAGCAAGAGCTTTCAGGGCTGGGCCCTTCCTTGTGGGAGAAGGAGCCGGACGTTTGCCTTTTCGGCAAGAGGCTCTGCCGCGGCCGAGCGCCATGAGATGTTGCGTCTCTGGGAAAGCACAGATCCCCACTGCTGTTGTGCCTGTAGATAGGGCGCCAAGGCACCGTGAAGAGCAGCAAGAGCTTTCAGGGCTGGGCCCTTCCTTGTGGGAGAAGGAGCCGGACGTTTGCCTTTCCGGCAAGAGGCTCTGCCGCGGCCCAGCGCCGTGAGATGTTGCGTCTCTGGGAAAGCACAGATCCCCACTGCTGTTGTGCCTGTAGATAGGGCGCCAAGTCACCGTGAAGAGCAGCAAGAGCTTTCAGGGCTGGGCCCTTCCTTGTGGGAGAAGGAGCCGGACGTTTGCCTTTTCGGCAAGAGGCTCTGCCGCGGCCGAGTGCCATGAGATGTTGCGTCTCTGGGAAAGCACAGATCCCCACTGCTGTTGTGCCTGTAGATAGGGCGCCAAGGCACCGTGAAGAGCAGCAAGAGCTTTCAGGGCTGGGCCCTTCCTTGTGGGAGAAGGAGCCGGACGTTTGCCTTTTCGGCAAGAGGCTCTGCCGCGGCCGAGCGCCGTGAGATGTTGCGTCTCTGGGAAAGCACAGATCCCCACTGCTGTTGTGCCTGGAGATAGGGCGCCAAGGCACCGTGAAGAGCAGCAAGAGCTTTCAGGGCTGGGCCCTTCCTTGTGGGAGAAGGAGCCGGACGTTTGCCTTTTCGTCAAGAGGCTCTGCCGCGGCCGAGCGCCGTGAGATGTTGCGTCTCTGGGAAAGCACAGATCCCCACTGCTGTTGTGCCTGGAGATAGGGCGCCAAGGCACCGTGAAGAGCAGCAAGAGCTTTCAGGGCTGGGCCCTTCCTTGTGGGAGAAGGAGCCGGACGTTTGCCTTTTCGGCAAGAGGCTGTGCCGAGGCCGAGCGCCATGAGATGTTGCGTCTCTTGGAAAGCACAGATCCCCAGTGCTGTTGTGCCTGTAGATAGGGCGCCAAGGCACCGTGAAGAGCAGCAAGAGCTTTCAGGGCTGGGCCCTTCCTTGTGGGAGAAGGAGCCGGACGTTTGCCTTTTCGGCAAGAGGCTCTGCCGTGGCCGAGCGCCATGAGATGTTGCGTCTCTGGGAAAGCACAGATCCCCACTGCTGTTGTGCCTGTAGATAGGGCGCCAAGGCACCGTGAAGAGCAGCAAGAGCTTTCAGGGCTGGGCCCTTCCTTGTGGGAGAAGGAGCCGGACGTTTGCCTTTTCGGCAAGAGGCTCTGCCGCGGCCGAGCGCCATGAGATGTTGCGTCTCTGGGAAAGCACAGATCCCCAGTGCTGTTGTGCCTGTAGATAGGGCGCCAAGGCACCGTGAAGAGCAGCAAGAGCTTTCAGGGCTGGGCCCTTCCTTGTGGGAGAAGGAGCCGGACGTTTGCCTTTTCGGCAAGAGGCTCTGCCGCGGCCGAGCGCCATGAGATGTTGCGTCTCTGGGAAAGCACAGATCCCCAGTGCTGTTGTGCCTGTAGATAGGGTGCCAAGGCACCGTGAAGAGCAGCAAGAGCTTTCAGGGCTGGGCCCTTCCTTGTGGGAGAAGGAGCCGGACGTTTGCCTTTTCGGCAAGAGGCTCTGCCGCGGCCGAGCGCCATGAGATCTTGCGTCTCTGGGAAAGCACAGATCCCCACTGCTGTTGTGCCTGTAGATAGGGCGCCAAGGCACCGTGAAGAGCAGCAAGAGCTTTCAGGGCTGGGCCCTTCCTTGTGGGAGAAGGAGCCGGACGTTTGCCTTTTCGGCAAGAGGGGCTCTGCCGCGGCCGAGTGCCATGAGATGTTGCGTCTCTGGGAAAGCACAGATCCCCAGTGCTGTTGTGCCTGTAGATAGGGCGCCAAGGCACCGTGAAGAGCAGCAAGAGCTTTCAGGGCTGGGCCCTTCCTTGTGGGAGAAGGAGCCGGACGTTTGCCTTTTCGGCAAGAGGCTCTGCCGCGGCCGAGCGCCGTGAGATGTTGCGTCTCTGGGAAAGCACAGATCCCCACTGCTGTTGTGCCTGGAGATAGGGCGCCAAGGCACCGTGAAGAGCAGCAAGAGCTTTCAGGGCTGGGCCCTTCCTTGTGGGAGAAGGAGCCGGACGTTTGCCTTTTCGTCAAGAGGCTCTGCCGCGGCCGAGCGCCGTGAGATGTTGCGTCTCTGGGAAAGCACAGATCCCCACTGCTGTTGTGCCTGTAGATAGGGCGCCAAGGCACCGTGAAGAGCAGCAAGAGCTTTCAGGGCTGGGCCCTTCCTTGTGGGAGAAGGAGCCGGACGTTTGCCTTTTCGGCAAGAGGCTGTGCCGAGGCCGAGCGCCATGAGATGTTGCGTCTCTTGGAAAGCACAGATCCCCACTGCTGTTGTGCCTGTAGATAGGGCGCCAAGGCACCGTGAAGAGCAGCAAGAGCTTTCAGGGCTGGGCCCTTCCTTCTGGGAGAAGGAGCCGGACGTTTGCCTTTTCGGCAAGAGGCTCTGCCGCGGCCGAGCGCCATGAGATGTTGCGTCTCTGGGAAAGCACAGATCCCCACTGCTGTTGTGCCTGTAGATAGGGCGCCAAGGCACCGTGAAGAGCAGCAAGAGCTTTCAGGGCTGGGCCCTTCCTTGTGGGAGAAGGAGCCGGACGTTTGCCTTTTCGGCAAGAGGCTGTGCCGAGGCCGAGCGCCATGAGATGTTGCGTCTCTGGGAAAGCACAGATCCCCAGTGCTGTTGTGCCTGTAGATAGGGTGCCAAGGCACCGTGAAGAGCAGCAAGAGCTTTCAGGGCTGGGCCCTTCCTTCTGGGAGAAGGAGCCGGACGTTTGCCTTGTCGGCAAGAGGCTGTGCCGCGGCCGAGCGCCATGAGATGTTGCGTCTCTGGGAAAGCACAGATCCCCAGTGCTGTTGTGCCTGTAGATAGGGCGCCAAGGCACCGTGAAGAGCAGCAAGAGCTTTCAGGGCTGGGCCCTTCCTTGTGGGAGAAGGAGCCGGACGTTTGCCTTTTCGGCAAGAGGCTCTGCCGCGGCCGAGCGCCATGAGATGTTGCGTCTCTGGGAAAGCACAGATCCCCACTGCTGTTGTGCCTGTAGATAGGGCGCCAAGGCACCGTGAGGAGCAGCAAGAGCTTTCAGGGCTGGGCCCTTCCTTGTGGGAGAAGGAGCCGGACGTTTGCCTTTTCGGCAAGAGGCTCTGCCGCGGCCGAGCGCCGTGAGATGTTGCGTCTCTGGGAAAGCACAGATCCCCACTGCTGTTGTGCCTGTAGATAGGGCGCCAAGGCACCGTGAAGAGCAGCAAGAGCTTTCAGGGCTGGGCCCTTCCTTGTGGGAGAAGGAGCCGGACGTTTGCCTTTTCGGCAAGAGGCTGTGCCGAGGCCGAGCGCCATGAGATGTTGCGTCTCTTGGAAAGCACAGATCCCCAGTGCTGTTGTGCCTGTAGATAGGGCGCCAAGGCACCGTGAAGAGCAGCAAGAGCTTTCAGGGCTGGGCCCTTCCTTGTGGGAGAAGGAGCCGGACGTTTGCCTTTTCGGCAAGAGGCTCTGCCGTGGCCGAGAGCCATGAGATGTTGCGTCTCTGGGAAAGCACAGATCCCCACTGCTGTTGTGCCTGTAGATAGGGCGCCAAGGCACCGTGAAGAGCAGCAAGAGCTTTCAGGGCTGGGCCCTTCCTTGTGGGAGAAGGAGCCGGACGTTTGCCTTTTCGGCAAGAGGCTCTGCTGCGGCCGAGCGCCATGAGATGTTGCGTCTCTGGGAAAGCACAGATCCCCAGTGCTGTTGTGCCTGTAGATAGGGCGCCAAGGCACCGTGAAGAGCAGCAAGAGCTTTCAGGGCTGGGCCCTTCCTTGTGGGAGAAGGAGCCGGACGTTTGCCTTTTCGGCAAGAGGCTCTGCCGCGGCCGAGCGCCATGAGATGTTGCGTCTCTGGGAAAGCACAGATCCCCACTGCTGTTGTGCCTGTAGATAGGGCGCCAAGGCACCGTGAAGAGCAGCAAGAGCTTTCAGGGCTGGGCCCTTCCTTGTGGGAGAAGGAGCCGGACGTTTGCCTTTTCGGCAAGAGGCTGTGCCGCGGCCGAGCGCCATGAGATGTTGCGTCTCTGGGAAAGCACAGATCCCCAGTGCTGTTGTGCGTGTAGATAGGGCGCCAAGGCACCGTGAAGAGCAGCAAGAGCTTTCAGGGCTGGGCCCTTCCTTGTGGGAGAAGGAGCCGGACGTTTGCCTTTTCGGCAAGAGGCTCTGCCGCGGCCGAGCGCCATGAGATGTTGCGTCTCTGGGAAAGCACAGATCCCCACTGCTGTTGTGCCTGTAGATAGGGCGCCAAGGCACCGTGAAGAGCAGCAAGAGCTTTCAGGGCTGGGCCCTTCCTTGTGGGAGAAGGAGCCGGACGTTTGCCTTTTCGGCAAGAGGCTCTGCCGCGGCCGAGCGCCGTGAGATGTTGCGTCTCTGGGAAAGCACAGATCCCCAGTGCTGTTGTGCCTGTAGATAGGGCGCCAAGGCACCGTGAAGAGCAGCAAGAGCTTTCAGGGCTGGGCCCTTCCTTGTGGGAGAAGGAGCCGGACGTTTGCCTTTTCGGCAAGAGGCTCTGCCGCGGCCGAGCGCCATGAGATGTTGCGTCTCTGGGAAAGCACCGATCCCCTGTGCTGTTGTGCCTGTAGATAGGGCGCCAAGGGTAGGTGAAGAGCAGCAAGAGCTTTCAGGGCTGGGCCCTTCCTTGTGGGAGAAGGAGCCGGACGTTTGCCTTTTCGGCAAGAGGCTCTGCCGCGGCCAAGCGCCATGAGATGTTGCGTCTCTGGGAAAGCACAGATCCCCACTGCTGTTGTGCGTGTAGATAGGGTGCCAAGGCACCGTGAAGAGCAGCAAGAGCTTTCAGGGCTGGGCCCTTCCTTGTGGGAGAAGGAGCCGGACGTTTGCCTTTTCGGCAAGAGGCTCTGCCGCGGCCGAGCGCCGTGAGATGTTGCGTCTCTGGGAAAGCACAGATCCCCAGTGCTGTTGTGCCTGTAGATAGGGCGCCAAGGCACCGTGAAGAGCAGCAAGAGCTTTCAGGGCTGGGCCCTTCCTCGTGGGAGAAGGAGCCGGACGTTTGCCTTTTCGGCAAGAGGCTCTGCCGCGGCCGAGCGGCATGAGATGTTGCGTCTCTGGGAAAGCACAGATCCCCACTGCTGTTGTGCGTGTAGATAGGGCACCAAGGCACCGTGAAGAGCAGCAAGAGCTTTCAGGGCTGGGCCCTTCCTTGTGGGAGAAGGAGCCGGACGTTTGCCTTTTCGGCAAGAGGCTCTGCCGCGGCCAAGCGCCATGAGATGTTGCGTCTCTGGGAAAGCACAGATCCCCACTGCTGTTGTGCCTGTAGATAGGGCGCCAAGGCACCGTGAAGAGCAGCAAGAGCTTTCAGGGCTGGGCCCTTCCTTCTGGGAGAAGGAGCCGGACGTTTGCCTTTTCGGCAAGAGGCTCTGCCGCGGCCGAGCGCCATGAGATGTTGCGTCTCTGGGAAAGCACCGATCCCCACTGCTGTTGTGCCTGTAGATAGGGCGCCAAGGCACCGTGAAGAGCAGCAAGAGCTTTCAGGGCTGGGCCCTTCCTTGTGGGAGAAGGAGCCGGACGTTTGCCTTTTCGGCAAGAGGCTCTGCCGCGGCCGAACGGCATGAGATGTTGCGTCTCTGGGAAAGCACAGATCCCCACTGCTGTTGTGCCTGTAGATAGGGCGCCAAGGCACCGTGAAGAGCAGCAAGAGCTTTCAGGGCTGGGCCCTTCCTTCTGGGAGAAGGAGCCGGACGTTTGCCTTTTCGGCAAGAGGCTCTGCCGCGGCCGAACGGCATGAGATGTTGCGTCTCTGGGAAAGCACAGATCCCCACTGCTGTTGTGCCTGTAGATAGGGCGCCAAGGCACCGTGAAGAGCAGCAAGAGCTTTCAGGGCTGGGCCCTTCCTTGTGGGAGAAGGAGCCGGACGTTTGCCTTTTCGGCAAGAGGCTCTGCCGCGGCCGAGCGCCATGAGATGTTGCGTCTCCTGGAAAGCACAGATCCCCAGTGCTGTTGTGCCTGTAGATAGGGCGCCAAAGCACCGTGAAGAGCAGCAAGAGCTTTCAGGGCTGGGCCCTTCCTTGTGGGAGAAGGAGCCGGACGTTTGCCTTTTCGGCAAGAGGCTCTGCCGCGGCCGAGCGCCATGAGATGTTGCGTCTCTGGGAAAGCACAGTTCCCCAGTGCTGTTGTGCCTGTAGATAGGGCGCCAAGGCACCGTGAAGAGCAGCAAGAGCTTTCAGGGCTGGGCCCTTCCTTGTGGGAGAAGGAGCCGGACGTTTGCCTTTTCGGCAAGAGGCTGTGCCGCGGCCGAGCGCCATGAGATGTTGCGTCTCTGGGAAAGCACAGATCCCCACTGCTGTTGTGCCTGTAGATAGGGCGCCAAGGCACCGTGAAGAGCAGCAAGAGCTTTCAGGGCTGGGCCCTTCCTTCTGGGAGAAGGAGCCGGACGTTTGCCTTTTCGGCAAGAGGCTGTGCCGCGGCCGAGCGCCATGAGATGTTGCGTCTCCTGGAAAGCACAGATCCCCAGTGCTGTTGTGCCTGTAGATAGGGCGCCAAGGCACCGTGAAGAGCAGCAAGAGCTTTCAGGGCTGGGCCCTTCCTTCTGGGAGAAGGAGCCGGACGTTTGCCTTTTCGGCAAGAGGCTCTGACGCGGCCGAGCGCCATGAGATGTTGCGTCTCTGGGAAAGCACAGATCCCCACTGCTGTTGTGCCTGTAGATAGGGCGCCAAGGCACCGTGAAGAGCAGCAAGAGCTTTCAGGGCTGGGCCCTTCCTTGTGGGAGAAGGAGCCGGACGTTTGCCTTTTCGGCAAGAGGCTCTGCCGCGGCCGAGCGCCATGAGATGTTGCGTCTCTGGGAAAGCACAGATCCCCACTGCTGTTGTGCCTGTAGATAGGGCGCCAAGGCACCGTGAGGAGCAGCAAGAGCTTTCAGGGCTGGACCCTTCCTCGTGGGAGAAGGAGCCGGACGTTTGCCTTTTCGGCAAGAGGCTGTGCCGCGGCCGAGCGCCGTGAGATGTTGCGTCTCTGGGAAAGCACAGATCCCCACTGCTGTTGTGCCTGTAGATAGGGCGCCAAGGCACCGTGAAGAGCAGCAAGAGCTTTCAGGGCTGGGCCCTTCCTTGTGGGAGAAGGAGCCGGACGTTTGCCTTTTCGGCAAGAGGCTCTGCCGCGGCCGAGCACCATGAGATGTTGCGTCTCTGGGAAAGCACAGATCCCCACTGCTGTTGTGCCTGTAGATAGGGCGCCAAGGCACCGTGAAGAGCAGCAAGAGCTTTCAGGGCTGGGCCCTTCCTTGTGGGAGAAGGAGCCGGACGTTTGCCTTTTCGGCAAGAGGCTCTGCCGCGGCCGAGCGCCATGAGATGTTGCGTCTCTGGGAAAGCACAGATCCCCACTGCTCTTGTGCCTGTAGATAGGGTGCCAAGGCACCGTGAAGAGCAGCAAGAGCTTTCAGGGCTGGGCCCTTCCTTGTGGGAGAAGGAGCCGGACGTTTGCCTTTTCGGCAAGAGGCTCTGCCGCGGCCGAGCGCCATGAGATGTTGCGTCTCTGGGAAAGCACAGTTCCCCACTGCTGTTGTGCCTGTAGATAGGGCGCCAAGGCACCGTGAAGAGCAGCAAGAGCTTTCAGGGCTGGGCCCTTCCTTCTGGGAGAAGGAGCTGGACGTTTGCCTTTTCGGCAAGAGGCTCTGCCGCGGCCGAGCGCCATGAGATGTTGCGTCTCTGGGAAAGCACAGATCCCCAGTGCTGTTGTGCCTGTAGATAGGGCGCCAAGGCACCGTGAAGAGCAGCAAGAGCTTTCAGGGCTGGGCCCTTCCTTGTGGGAGAAGGAGCCGGACGTTTGCCTTTTCGGCAAGAGGCTCTGCCGCGGCCGAGCGCCGTGAGATGTTGCGTCTCTGGGAAAGCACAGATCCCCACTGCTGTTGTGCGTGTAGATAGGGCGCCAAGGCACCGTGAAGAGCAGCAAGAGCTTTCAGGGCTGGGCCCTTCCTTCTGGGAGAAGGAGCCGGACGTTTGCCTTGTCGGCAAGAGGCTCTGCCGCGGCCGAGCGCCATGAGATGTTGCGTCTCTGGGAAAGCACAGATCCCCACTGCTGTTGTGCGTGTAGATAGGGCGCCAAGGCACCGTGAAGAGCAGCAAGAGCTTTCAGGGCTGGGCCCTTCCTTGTGGGAGAAGGAGCCGGACGTTTGCCTTTTCGGCAAGAGGCTCTGCCGCGGCTGAGCGGCATGAGATGTTGCGTCTCTGGGAAAGCACAGATCCCCACTGCTGTTGTGCCTGTAGATAGGGCGCCAAGGCACCGTGAAGAGCAGCAAGAGCTTTCAGGGCTGGGCCCTTCCTTCTGGGAGAAGGAGCCGGACGTTTGCCTTTTCGGCAAGAGGCTGTGCCGCGGCCGAGCGCCATGAGATGTTGCGTCTCTGGGAAAGCACAGATCCCCACTGCTGTTGTGCCTGTAGATAGGGCGCCAAGGCACCGTGAAGAGCAGCAAGAGCTTTCAGGGCTGGGCCCTTCCTTGTGGGAGAAGGAGCCGGACGTTTGCCTTTTCGGCAAGAGGCTCTGCCGCGGCCGAGCGCCATGAGATGTTGCGTCTCTGGGAAAGCACAGATCCCCACTGCTCTTGTGCCTGTAGATAGGGCGCCAAGGCACCGTGAAGAGCAGCAAGAGCTTTCAGGGCTGGGCCCTTCCTTGTGGGAGAAGGAGCCGGACGTTTGCCTTTTCGGCAAGAGGCTCTGCCGCGGCCGAGCGCCATGAGATGTTGCGTCTCCTGGAAAGCACAGATCCCCACTGCTCTTGTGCCTGTAGATAGGGCGCCAAGGCACCGTGAGGAGCAGCAAGAGCTTTCAGGGCTGGGCCCTTCCTTGTGGGAGAAGGAGCCGGACGTTTGCCTTTTCGGCAAGAGGCTGTGCCGCGGCCGAGCGCCATGAGATGTTGCGTTTCTGGGAAAGCACAGATCCCCACTGCTGTTGTGCCTGTAGATAGGGTGCCAAGGCACCGTGAAGAGCAGCAAGAGCTTTCAGGGCTGGGCCCTTCCTTGTGGGAGAAGGAGCCGGACGTTTGCCTTTTCGGCAAGAGGCTCTGCCGCGGCCGAGCGCCATGAGATGTTGCGTCTCTGGGAAAGCACAGATCCCCAGTGCTGTTGTGCGTGTAGATAGGGCGCCAAGGCACCGTGAAGAGCAGCAAGAGCTTTCAGGGCTGGGCCCTTCCTTGTGGGAGAAGGAGCCGGACGTTTGCCTTTTCGGCAAGAGGCTCTGCCGCGGCCGAGCGCCATGAGATGTTGCGTCTCTGGGAAAGCACAGATCCCCACTGCTGTTGTGCCTGTAGATAGGGCGCCAAGGCACCGTGAAGAGCAGCAAGAGCTTTCAGGGCTGGGCCCTTCCCTCTGGGAGAAGGAGCCGGACGTTTGCCTTTTCGGCAAGAGGCTGTGCCGCGGCCGAGCGCCATGAGATGTTGCGTCTCTGGGAAAGCACAGATCCCCAGTGCTGTTGTGCCTGTAGATAGGGCGCCAAGGCACCGTGAAGAGCAGCAAGAGCTTTCAGGGCTGGGCCCTTCCTTGTGGGAGAAGGAGCCGGACGTTTGCCTTTTCGGCAAGAGGCTCTGCCGCGGCCGAGCGCCATGAGATGTTGCGTCTCTGGGAAAGCACAGATCCCCACTGCTGTTGTGCCTGTAGATAGGGCGCCAAGGCACCGTGAGGAGCAGCAAGAGCTTTCAGGGCTGGGCCCTTCCTTCTGGGAGAAGGAGCCGGACGTTTCCCTTGACGGCAAGAGGCTCTGCCGCGGCCGAGCGCCATGAGATGTTGCGTCTCTGGGAAAGCACAGATCCCCACTGCTGTTGTGCCTGTAGATAGGGCGCCAAGGCACCGTGAAGAGCAGCAAGAGCTTTCAGGGCTGGGCCCTTCCTTGTGGGAGAAGGAGCCGGACGTTTGCCTTTTCGGCAAGAGGCTCTGCCGCGGCCGAGCGGCATGAGATGTTGCGTCTCTGGGAAAGCACAGATCCCCACTGCTGTTGTGCCTGTAGATAGGGTGCCAAGGCACCGTGAAGAGCAGCAAGAGCTTTCAGGGCTGGGCCCTTCCTTGTGGGAGAAGGAGCCGGACGTTTGCCTTTTCGGCAAGAGGCTCTGCCGCGGCCGAGCGCCATGAGATGTTGCGTCTCTGGGAAAGCACAGATCCCCACTGCTGTTGTGCCTGTAGATAGGGCGCCAAGGCACCGTGAAGAGCAGCAAGAGCTTTCAGGGCTGGGCCCTTCCTTGTGGGAGAAGGAGCCGGACGTTTGCCTTTTCGGCAAGAGGCTCTGCCGCGGCCGAGTGGCATGAGATGTTGCGTCTCTGGGAAAGCACAGATCCCCAGTGCTGTTGTGCCTGGAGATAGGGCGCCAAGGCACCGTGAAGAGCAGCAAGAGCTTTCAGGGCTGGGCCCTTCCTTGTGGGAGAAGGAGCCGGACGTTTGCCTTTTCGGCAAGAGGCTCTGCCGCGGACGAGCGCCATGAGATGTTGCGTCTCTGGGAAAGCACAGATCCCCAGTGCTGTTGTGCCTGTAGATAGGGCACCAAGGCACCGTGAGGAGCAGCAAGAGCTTTCAGGGCTGGGCCCTTCCTTCTGGGAGAAGGAGCCGGACGTTTGCCTTGTCGGCAAGAGGCTCTGCCACGGCCGAGCGCCATGAGATGTTGCGTCTCTGGGAAAGCACAGATCCCCACTGCTGTTGTGCCTGTAGATAGGGCGCCAAGGCACCGTGAAGAGCAGCAAGAGCTTTCAGGGCTGGGCCCTTCCTTCTGGGAGAAGGAGCCGGACGTTTGCCTTTTCGGCAAGAGGCTCTGCCGCGGCCGAGCGCCATGAGATGTTGCGTCTCTGGGAAAGCACAGATCCCCAGTGCTGTTGTGCCTGTAGATAGGGCGCCAAGGCACCGTGAAGAGCAGCAAGAGCTTTCAGGGCTGGGCCCTTCCTTGTGGGAGAAGGAGCCGGACGTTTGCCTTTTCGGGAAGAGGCTCTGCCGCGGCCGAGCGCCATGAGATGTTGCGTCTCTGGGAAAGCACAGATCCCCACTGCTGTTGTGCCTGTAGATAGGGCGCCAAGGCACCGTGAAGAGCAGCAAGAGCTTTCAGGGCTGGGCCCTTCCTTGTGGGAGAAGGAGCCGGACGTTTGCCTTTTCGGCAAGAGGCTGTGCCGCGGCCGAGTGCCATGAGATGTTGCGTCTCTGGGAAAGCACAGATCCCCACTGCTGTTGTGCGTGTAGATAGGGCGCCAAGGCACCGTGAAGAGCAGCAAGAGCTTTCAGGGCTGGGCCCTTCCTTCTGGGAGAAGGAGCCGGACGTTTGCCTTTTCGGCAAGAGGCTCTGCCGCGGCCGAGCGCCGTGAGATGTTGCGTCTCTGGGAAAGCACAGATCCCCACTGCTGTTGTGCCTGTAGATAGGGCACCAAGGCACCGTGAAGAGCAGCAAGAGCTTTCAGGGCTGGGCCCTTCCTTGTGGGAGAAGGAGCCGGACGTTTGCCTTTTCGGCAAGAGGCTGTGCCGCGGCCGAGCGCCATGAGATGTTGCGTCTCTGGGAAAGCACAGATCCCCACTGCTGTTGTGCCTGTAGATAGGGCGCCAAGGCACCGTGAAGAGCAGCAAGAGCTTTCAGGGCTGGGCCCTTCCTTCTGGGAGAAGGAGCCGGACGTTTGCCTTGTCGGCAAGAGGCTCTGCCGCGGCCGAGCGCCATGAGATGTTGCGTCTCTGGGAAAGCACAGATCCCCACTGCTGTTGTGCCTGTAGATAGGGCGCCAAGGCACCGTGAAGAGCAGCAAGAGCTTTCAGGGCTGGGCCCTTCCTTCTGGGAGAAGGAGCCGGACGTTTGCCTTTTCGGCAAGAGGCTCTGCCGCGGCCGAGCGCCATGAGATGTTGCGTCTCTGGGAAAGCACAGATCCCCACTGCTGTTGTGCCTGTAGATAGGGCGCCAAGGCACCGTGAAGAGCAGCAAGAGCTTTCAGGGCTGGGCCCTTCCTTGTGGGAGAAGGAGCCGGACGTTTGCCTTTTCGGCAGGAGTCTCTGCCGCGGCCGAGCGGCATGAGATGTTGCGTCTCTGGGAAAGCACAGATCCCCACTGCTGTTGTGCCTGTAGATAGGGTGCCAAGGCACCGTGAAGAGCAGCAAGAGCTTTCAGGGCTGAGCCCTTCCTTCTGGGAGAAGGAGCCGGACGTTTGCCTTTTCGGCAAGAGGCTCTGCCGCGGCCGAGCGCCATGAGATGTTGCGTCTCTGGGAAAGCACAGATCCCCACTGCTGTTGTGCGTGTAGATAGGGCGCCAAGGCACCGTGAAGAGCAGCAAGAGCTTTCAGGGCTGGGCCCTTCCTTGTGGGAGAAGGAGCCGGACGTTTGCCTTTTCGGCAAGAGGCTCTGCCGCGGCCGAGCGCCATGAGATGTTGCGTCTCTGGGAAAGCACAGATCCCCACTGCTGTTGTGCGTGTAGATAGGGCACCAAGGCACCGTGAAGAGCAGCAAGAGCTTTCAGGGCTGGGCCCTTCCTTGTGGGAGAAGGAGCCGGACGTTTGCCTTTTCGGCAAGAGGCTCTGCCGCGGCCGAGCGCCATGAGATGTTGCGTCTCCTGGAAAGCACAGATCCCCACTGCTCTTGTGCGTGTAGATAGGGCGCCAAGGCACCGTGAAGAGCAGCAAGAGCTTTCAGGGCTGGGCCCTTCCTTGTGGGAGAAGGAGCCGGACGTTTGCCTTTTCGTCAAGAGGCACTGCCGCGGGCCGAGCGCCGTGAGATGTTGTGTCTCTGGGAAAGCACAGATCCCCAGTGCTGTTGTGCCTGTAGATAGGGCGCCAAGGCACCGTGAAGAGCAGCGAGAGCTTTCAGGGCTGGGCCCTTCCTTGTGGGAGAAGGAGCCGGACGTTTGCCTTTTCGGCAAGAGGCTCTGCCGCGGCCGAGCGCCATGAGACGTTGCATCTCTGGGAAAGCACAGATCCCCAGTGCTGTTGTGCCTGTAGATAGGGCGCCAAGACACCGTGAAGAGCAGCAAGAGCTTTCAGGGCTGGGCCCTTCCTTGTGGGAGAAGGAGCCGGACGTTTGCCTTGTCGGCAAGAGGCTCTGCCGCGGCCGAGCACCATGAGATGTTGCGTCTCTGGGAAAGCACAGATCCCCACTGCTGTTGTGCCTGTAGATAGGGCGCCAAGGCACCGTGAAGAGCAGCAAGAGCTTTCAGGGCTGGGCCCTTCCTTGTGGGAGAAGGAGCCGGACGTTTGCCTTTTCGGCAAGAGGCTCTGCCGCGGCCGAGCGCCATGAGATGTTGCGTCTCTGGGAAAGCACAGATCCCCACTGCTGTTGTGCCTGTAGATAGGGCGCCAAGGCACCGTGAAGAGCAGCAAGAGCTTTCAGGGCTGGGCCCTTCCTTGTGGGAGAAGGAGCCGGACGTTTGCCTTTTCGGCAAGAGGCTCTGCCGCGGCCGAGCGCCATGAGATGTTGCGTCTCTGGGAAAGCACAGATCCCCAGTGCTGTTGTGCCTGTAGATAGGGCGCCAAGGCACCGTGAAGAGCAGCAAGAGCTTTCAGGGCTGGGCCCTTCCTTGTGGGAGAAGGAGCCGGACGTTTGCCTTTTCGGCAAGAGGCTCTGCCGCGGACGAGCGCCATGAGATGTTGCGTCTCTGGGAAAGCACAGATCCCCACTGCTGTTGTGCCTGTAGATAGGGCGCCAAGGCACCGTGAAGAGCAGCAAGAGCTTTCAGGGCTGGGCCCTTCCTTCTGGGAGAAGGAGCCGGACGTTTGCCTTGTCGGCAAGAGGCTCTGCCGTGGCCGAGCGCCATGAGATGTTGCGTCTCTGGGAAAGCACAGATCCCCACTGCTGTTGTGCCTGTAGATAGGGCGCCAAGGCACCGTGAAGAGCAGCAAGAGCTTTCAGGGCTGGGCCCTTCCTTGTGGGAGAAGGAGCCGGACGTTTGCCTTTTCGGCAAGAGGCTGTGCCGCGGCCGAGCGCCATGAGATGTTGCGTCTCTGGGAAAGCACAGATCCCCACTGCTGTTGTGCCTGTAGATAGGGCGCCAAGGCACCGTGAAGAGCAGCAAGAGCTTTCAGGGCTGGGCCCTTCCTTCTGGGAGAAGGAGCCGGACGTTTACCTTTTCGGCAAGAGGCTGTGCCGCGGCCGAGCGCCATGAGATGTTGCGTCTCTGGGAAAGCACAGATCCCCACTGCTGTTGTGCCTGTAGATAGGGCGCCAAGGCACCGTGAAGAGCAGCAAGAGCTTTCAGGGCTGGGCCCTTCCTTGTGGGAGAAGGAGCCGGACGTTTGCCTTTTCGGCAAGAGGCTCTGCCGCGGACGAGCGCCATGAGATGTTGCGTCTCTGGGAAAGCACAGATCCCCACTGCTGTTGTGCCTGTAGATAGGGCACCAAGGCACCGTGAAGAGCAGCAAGAGCTTTCAGGGCTGGGCCCTTCCTTCTGGGAGAAGGAGCCGGACGTTGCCTTGTCGGCAAGAGGCTCTGCCGCGGCCGAGCGCCATGAGATGTTGCGTCTCTGGGAAAGCACAGATCCCCACTGCTGTTGTGCCTGTAGATAGGGCGCCAAGGCACCGTGAAGAGCAGCAAGAGCTTTCAGGGCTGGGCCCTTCCTTGTGGGAGAAGGAGCCGGACGTTTGCCTTTTCGTCAAGAGGCTGTGCCGCGGCCGAGCGCCATGAGATGTTGCGTCTCTGGGAAAGCACAGATCCCCAGTGCTGTTGTGCCTGTAGATAGGGCGCCAAGGCACCGTGAAGAGCAGCAAGAGCTTTCAGGGCTGGGCCCTTCCTCGTGGGAGAAGGAGCCGGACGTTTGCCTTTTCGGCAAGAGGCTCTGCCGCGGCCGAGCGCCGTGAGATGTTCCGTCTCTTGGAAAGCACAGATCCCCACTGCTGTTGTGCGTGTAGATAGGGTGCCAAGGCACCGTGAAGAGCAGCAAGAGCTTTCAGGGCTGGGCCCTTCCTTGTGGGAGAAGGAGCCGGACGTTTGCCTTTTCGTCAAGAGGCTCTGCCGCGGCCGAGCGCCATGAGATGTTGCGTCTCTGGGAAAGCACAGATCCCCAGTGCTGTTGTGCCTGTAGATAGGGCGCCAAGGCACCGTGAAGAGCAGCAAGAGCTTTCAGGGCTGGGCCCTTCCTTGTGGGAGAAGGAGCCGGACGTTTGCCTTTTCGGCAAGAGGCTCTGCCGCGGCCGAGCGCCATGAGATGTTGCGTCTCTGGGAAAGCACAGATCCCCACTGCTGTTGTGCCTGTAGATAGGGCGCCAAGGCACCGTGAAGAGCAGCAAGAGCTTTCAGGGCTGGGCCCTTCCTTCTGGGAGAAGGAGCCGGACCTTTGCCTTTTCGGCAAGAGTCTCTGCCGCGGCCGAGCGCCATGAGATGTTGCGTCTCTGGGAAAGCACAGATCCCCACTGCTGTTGTGCCTGTAGATAGGGCGCCAAGGCACCGTGAAGAGCAGCAAGAGCTTTCAGGGCTGGGCCCTTCCTTGTGGGAGAAGGAGCCGGACGTTTGCCTTTTCGGCAAGAGGCTCTGCCGCGGCCGAGCGCCATGAGATGTTGCGTCTCTGGGAAAGCACAGATCCCCACTGCTGTTGTGCGTGTAGATAGGGCGCCAAGGCACCGTGAAGAGCAGCAAGAGCTTTCAGGGCTGGGCCCTTCCTTCTGGGAGAAGGAGCCGGACGTTTGCCTTTTCAGCAAGAGGCTCTGCCGCGGCCGAGCGCCGTGAGATGTTGCGTCTCTGGGAAAGCACAGATCCCCACTGCTGTTGTGCCTGTAGATAGGGCGCCAAGGCACCGTGAAGAGCAGCAAGAGCTTTCAGGGCTGGGCCCTTCCTTGTGGGAGAAGGAGCCGGACGTTTGCCTTTTCGGCAAGAGGCTCTGCCGCGCCCGAGCGCCATGAGATGTTGCGTCTCTGGGAAAGCACAGATCCCCAGTGCTGTTGTGCCTGTAGATAGGGCGCCAAGGCACCGTGAAGAGCAGCAAGAGCTTTCAGGGCTGGGCCCTTCCTTCTGGGAGAAGGAGCCGGACGTTTGCCTTGTCGGCAAGAGGCTCTGCCGCGGCCGAGCGCCATGAGATGTTGCGTCTCTGGGAAAGCACAGATCCCCACTGCTGTTGTGCGTGTAGATAGGGTGCCAAGGCACCGTGAAGAGCAGCAAGAGCTTTCAGGGCTGGGCCCTTCCTCGTGGGAGAAGGAGCCGGACGTTTGCCTTTTCGGCAAGAGGCTGTGCCGCGGCCGAGCGCCGTGAGATGTTGCGTCTCTGGGAAAGCACAGATCCCCACTGCTGTTGTGCGTGTAGATAGGGTGCCAAGGCACCGTGAAGAGCAGCAAGAGCTTTCAGGGCTGGGCCCTTCCTTGTGGGAGAAGGAGCCGGACGTTTGCCTTTTCGGCAAGAGGCTGTGCCGCGGCCGAGCGCCGTGAGATGTTGCGTCTCTGGGAAAGCACAGATCCCCACTGCTGTTGTGCGTGTAGATAGGGTGCCAAGGCACCGTGAAGAGCAGCAAGAGCTTTCAGGGCTGGGCCCTTCCTTGTGGGAGAAGGAGCCGGACGTTTGCCTTTTCGGCCAGAGGCTGTGCCGCGGCCGAGCGCCATGAGATGTTGCGTCTCTGGGAAAGCACAGATCCCCACTGCTGTTGTGCCTGTAGATAGGGCGCCAAGGCACCGTGAAGAGCAGCAAGAGCTTTCAGGGCTGGGCCCTTCCTCGTGGGAGAAGGAGCCGGACGTTTGCCTTTTCGGCAAGAGGCTGTGCCGCGGCCGAGCGCCGTGAGATGTTGCGTCTCTGGGAAAGCACAGATCCCCACTGCTGTTGTGCGTGTAGATAGGGTGCCAAGGCACCGTGAAGAGCAGCAAGAGCTTTCAGGGCTGGGCCCTTCCTTGTGGGAGAAGGAGCCGGACGTTTGCCTTTTCGGCAAGAGGCTCTGCCGCGGCCGAGCGCCATGAGATGTTGCGTCTCTGGGAAAGCACAGATCCCCACTGCTGTTGTGCCTGTAGATAGGGCGCCAAGGCACCGTGAAGAGCAGCAAGAGCTTTCAGGGCTGGGCCCTTCCTTGTGGGAGAAGGAGCCGGACGTTTGCCTTTTCGGCAAGAGTCTCTGCCACGGCCGAGCGCCATGAGATGTTGCGTCTCTGGGAAAGCACAGATCCCCACTGCTGTTGTGCCTGTAGATAGGGCGCCAAGGCACCGTGAGGAGCAGCAAGAGCTTTCAGGGCTGGGCCCTTCCTTGTGGGAGAAGGAGCCGGACGTTTGCCTTTTCGGCAAGAGGCTGTGCCGCGGCCGAGCGCCATGAGATGTTGCGTATCTGGAAAGCACAGATCCCCACTGCTGTTGTGCCTGTAGATAGGGTGCCAAGGCACCGTGAAGAGCAGCAAGAGCTTTCAGGGCTGGGCCCTTCCTTGTGGGAGAAGGAGCCGGACGTTTGCCTTTTCGGCAAGAGGCTCTGCCGCGGCCGAGCGCCATGAGATGTTGCGTCTCTGGGAAAGCACAGATCCCCAGTGCTGTTGTGCGTGTAGATAGGGCGCCAAGGCACCGTGAAGAGCAGCAAGAGCTTTCAGGGCTGGGCCCTTCCTTGTGGGAGAAGGAGCCGGACGTTTGCCTTTTCGGCAAGAGGCTCTGCCGCGGCCGAGCGCCATGAGATGTTGCGTCTCTGGGAAAGCACAGATCCCCACTGCTGTTGTGCCTGTAGATAGGGCGCCAAGGCACCGTGAAGAGCAGCAAGAGCTTTCAGGGCTGGGCCCTTCCCTCTGGGAGAAGGAGCCGGACGTTTGCCTTTTCGGCAAGAGGCTCTGCCGCGGACGAGCGCCATGAGATGTTGCGTCTCTGGGAAAGCACAAGCACAGATCCCCACTGCTGTTGTGCCTGTAGATAGGGCACCAGGCACCGTGAAGAGCAGCAAGAGCTTTCAGGGCTGGGCCCTTCCTTCTGGGAGAAGGAGCCGGACGTTTGCCTTGTCGGCAAGAGGCTCTGCCGCGGCCGAGCGCCATGAGATGTTGCGTCTCTGGGAAAGCACAGATCCCCACTGCTGTTGTGCCTGTAGATAGGGCACCAAGGCACCGTGAAGAGCAGCAAGAGCTTTCAGGGCTGGGCCCTTCCTTGTGGGAGAAGGAGCCGACGTTTGCCTTTTCGGCAAGAGGCTCTGCCGCGGCCGAGCGCCATGAGATGTTGCGTCTCTGGGAAAGCACAGATCCCCACTGCTGTTGTGCCTGTAGATAGGGCGCCAAGGCACCGTGAAGAGCAGCAAGAGCTTTCAGGGCTGGGCCCTTCCTCGTGGGAGAAGGAGCCGGAACGTTTGCCTTTCGGCAAGAGGCTGTGCCGCGGTCCGAGCGCCGTGAGATGTTGCGTCTCTGGGAAAGCACAGATCCCCACTGCTGTTGTGCGTGTAGATAGGGTGCCAAGGCACCGTGAAGAGCAGCAAGAGCTTTCAGGGCTGGGCCCTTCCTTCTGGGAGAAGGAGCCGGACGTTTGCCTTTTCAGCAAGAGGCTCTGCCGCGGCCGAGCGCCATGAGATGTTGCGTCTCTGGGAAAGCACCGATCCCCACTGCTGTTGTGCCTGTAGATAGGGCGCCAAGGCACCGTGAAGAGCAGCAAGAGCTTTCAGGGCTGGGCCCTTCCTTGTGGGAGAAGGAGCCAGACGTTTGCCTTTTCGGCAAGAGGCTGTGCCGCGGCTGAGCGCCATGAGATGTTGCGTTTCTGGGAAAGCACAGATCCCCACTGCTGTTGTGCCTGTAGATAGGGTGCCAAGGCACCGTGAAGAGCAGCAAGAGCTTTCAGGGCTGGGCCCTTCCATGTGGGAGAAGGAGCCGGACGTTTGCCTTTTCGGCAAGAGGCTCTGCCGCGGCCGAGCGCCATGAGATGTTGCGTCTCTGGGAAAGCACAGATCCCCAGTGCTGTTGTGCGTGTAGATAGGGCGCCAAGGCACCGTGAAGAGCAGCAAGAGCTTTCAGGGCTGGGCCCTTCCTTGTGGGAGAAGGAGCCGGACGTTTGCCTTTTCGGCAAGAGGCTCTGCCGCGCCCGAGCGCCGTGAGATGTTGCGTCTCTGGGAAAGCACAGATCCCCACTGCTGTTGTGCCTGTAGATAGGGCGCCAAGGCACCGTGAGGAGCAGCGAGAGCTTTCAGGGCTGGGCCCTTCCTTGTGGGAGAAGGAGCCGGACGTTTGCCTTTTCGGCAAGAGGCTCTGCCACGGCCGAGCGCCATGAGATGTTGCATCTCTGGGAAAGCACAGATCCCCACTGCTGTTGTGCGTGTAGATAGGGGTGCCAAGGCACCGTGAAGAGCAGCAAGAGCTTTCAGGGCTGGGCCCTTCCTTGTGGGAGAAGGAGCCGGACGTTTGCCTTTTCGGCAAGAGGCTCTGCCGCGGCCGAGCGCCATGAGATGTTGCGTCTCTGGGAAAGCACAGATCCCCACTGCTGTTGTACCTGTAGATAGGGCGCCAAGGCACCGTGAAGAGCAGCAAGAGCTTTCAGGGCTGGGCCCTTCCTCGTGGGAGAAGGAGCCGGACGTTTGCCTTTTCGGCAAGAGGGTCTGGCGCGGCCGAGCGCCGTGAGATGTTGCGTCTCTGGGAAAGCACAGATCCCCAGTGCTGTTGTGCCTGTAGATAGGGCGCCAAGGCACCGTGAAGAGCAGCAAGAGCTTTCAGGGCTGGGCCCTTCCTTGTGGGAGAAGGAGCCGGACGTTTGCCTTTTCGGCAAGAGGCTCTGCCGCGGCCGAGCGCCGTGAGATGTTGCGTCTCTGGGAAAGCACAGATCCCCACTGCTCTTGTGCCTGTAGATAGGGCGCCAAGGCACCGTGAAGAGCAGCAAGAGCTTTCAGGGCTGGGCCCTTCCTTGTGGGAGAAGGAGCCGGACGTTTGCCTTGTCGGCAAGAGGCTCTGCCGCGGCCGAGCGGCATGAGATGTTGCGTCTCCTGGGAAAGCACAGATCCCCACTGCTGTTGTGCCTGTAGATAGGGCACCAAGGCACCGTGAAGAGCAGCAAGAGCTTTCAGGGCTGGGCCCTTCCTTGTGGGAGAAGGAGCCGGACGTTTGCCTTTTCGGCAAGAGGCTCTGCCGCGGCCGAGCGCCATGAGATGTTGCGTCTCTGGGAAAGCACAGATCCCCACTGCTGTTGTGCCTGTAGATAGGGCGCCAAGGCACCGTGAAGAGCAGCAAGAGCTTTCAGGGCTGGGCCCTTCCTTGTGGGAGAAGGAGCCGGACGTTTGCCTTTTCGGCAAGAGGCTCTGCCGCGGGCCGAGCGCCATGAGATGTTGCGTCTCTGGGAAAGCACAGATCCCCACTGCTGTTGTGCCTGTAGATAGGGCGCCAAGGCACCGTGAAGAGCAGCAAGAGCTTTCAGGGCTGGGCCCTTCCTTGTGGGAGAAGGAGCCGGACGTTTGCCTTTTCGGCAAGAGGCTGTGCCCGCGGCCGAGCGCCATGAGATGTTGCGTCTCTGGGAAAGCACAGATCCCCACTGCTGTTGTGCCTGTAGATAGGGCGCCAAGGCACCGTGAAGAGCAGCAAGAGCTTTCAGGGCTGGGCCCTTCCTTGTGGGAGAAGGAGCCGGACGTTTGCCTTTTCGGCAAGAGTCTCTGCCGCGGGCCGAGCGCCATGAGATGTTGCGTCTCTGGGAAAGCACAGATCCCCACTGCTGTTGTGCCTGTAGATAGGGCGCCAAGGCACCGTGAAGAGCAGCAAGAGCTTTCAGGGCTGGGCCCTTCCTTGTGGGAGAAGGAGCCGGACGTTTGCCTTTTCGGCAAGAGGCTCTGCCACGGCCGAGCGCCATGAGATGTTGCGTCTCTGGGAAAGCACAGATCCCCACTGCTGTTGTGCCTGTAGATAGGGTGCCAAGGCACCGTGAAGAGCAGCAAGAGCTTTCAGGGCTGGGCCCTTCCTTGTGGGAGAAGGAGCCGGACGTTTGCCTTTTCGGCAAGAGGCTCTGCCGCGGCCGAGCGCCATGAGATGTTGCGTCTCTGGGAAAGCACAGATCCCCAGTGCTGTTGTGCCTGTAGATAGGGCGCCAAGGCACCGTGAAGAGCAGCAAGAGCTTTCAGGGCTGGGCCCTTCCTTGTGGGAGAAGGAGCCGGACGTTTGCCTTTTCGGCAAGAGAGGCTCTGCCGCGGCCGAGCGCCATGAGATGTTGCGTCTCTGGGAAAGCACAGATCCCCACTGCTGTTGTGCCTGTAGATAGGGCGCCAAGGCACCGTGAAGAGCAGCAAGAGCTTTCAGGGCTGGGCCCTTCCTTGTGGGAGAAGGAGCCGGACGTTTGCCTTTTCGGCAAGAGGCTGTGCCGCGGCCGAGCGCCATGAGATGTTGCGTCTCTGGGGGAAGCACAGATCCCCACTGCTGTTGTGCCTGGAGATAGGGCGCCAAGGCACCGTGAAGAGCAGCAAGAGCTTTCAGGGCTGGGCCCTTCCTTGTGGGAGAAGGAGCTGGACGTTTGCCTTTTCGGCAAGAGGCTGTGCCGCGGCCGAGCGCCATGAGATGTTGCGTCTCTGGGAAAGCACAGATCCCCACTGCTGTTGTGCCTGTAGATAGGGCGCCAAGGCACCGTGAAGAGCAGCAAGAGCTTTCAGGGCTGGGCCCTTCCTTGTGGGGAGAAGGAGCCGGACGTTTGCCTTTTCGGCAAGAGGCTGTGCCGCGGCTGAGCGCCATGAGATGTTGCGTTTCTGGGAAAGCACAGATCCCCACTGCTGTTGTGCCTGTAGATAGGGTGCCAAGGCACCGTGAAGAGCAGCAAGAGCTTTCAGGGCTGGGCCCTTCCTTGTGGGAGAAGGAGCCGGACGTTTGCCTTTTCGGCAAGAGGCTCTGCCGCGGCCGAGCGCCGTGAGATGTTGCGTCTCTGGGAAAGCACAGATCCCCAGTGCTGTTGTGCCTGTAGATAGGGCGCCAAGGCACCGTGAAGAGCAGCAAGAGCTTTCAGGGCTGAGCCCTTCCTTCTGGGAGAAGGAGCCGGACGTTTGCCTTTTTGGCAAGAGGCTCTGCCGCGGCCGAGCGCCATGAGATGTTGCGTCTCTGGGAAAGCACAGATCCCCACTGCTGTTGTGCCTGTAGATAGGGCGCCAAGGCACCGTGAAGAGCAGCAAGAGCTTTCAGGGCTGGGCCCTTCCTCGTGGGAGAAGGAGCCGGACGTTTGCCTTTTCGGCAAGAGGCTCTGCCGCGGGCCGAGCGCCGTGAGATGTTGCGTCTCTGGGAAAGCACAGATCCCCAGTGCTGTTGTGCCTGTAGATAGGGTGCCAAGGCACCGTGAAGAGCAGCAAGAGCTTTCAGGGCTGGGCCCTTCCTTGTGGGAGAAGGAGCCGGACGTTTGCCTTTTCGGCAAGAGGCTCTGCCGCGGCCGAGCGCCGTGAGATGTTGCGTCTCTGGGAAAGCACAGATCCCCACTGCTGTTGTGCCTGTAGATAGGGCACCAAGGCACCGTGAAGAGCAGCAAGAGCTTTCAGGGCTGGGCCCTTCCTTGTGGGAGAAGGAGCCGGATGTTTGCCTTGTCGGCAAGAGGCTCTGCCGCGGCCGAGCGCCATGAGATGTTGCGTCTCTGGAAAGCACAGATCCCCACTGCTGTTGTGCCTGTAGATAGGGCACCAAGGCACCGTGAAGAGCAGCAAGAGCTTTCAGGGCTGGCCCTTCCTTGTGGGAGAAGGAGCCGGACGTTTGCCTTTTCGGCAAGAGGCTCTGCCGTGGCCGAGCGCCATGAGATGTTGCGTCTCTGGGAAAGCACAGATCCCCACTGCTGTTGTGCCTGTAGATAGGGCGCCAAGGCACCGTGAAGAGCAGCAAGAGCTTTCAGGGCTGGGCCCTTCCTTGTGGGAGAAGGAGCTGGACGTTTGCCTTTTCGGCAAGAGGCTCTGCCGCGGCCGAGCGCCATGAGATGTTGCGTCTCTGGGAAAGCACAGATCCCCACTGCTGTTGTGCCTGTAGATAGGGCGCCAAGGCACCGTGAAGAGCAGCAAGAGCTTTCAGGGCTGGGCCCTTCCTTGTGGGAGAAGGAGCCGGACGTTTGCCTTTTCGGCAAGAGGCTCTGCCGCGGCCGAGCGCCATGAAATGTTGCGTCTCTGGGAAAGCACAGATCCCCACTGCTGTTGTGCCTGGAGATAGGGCGCCAAGGCACCGTGAAGAGCAGCAAGAGCTTTCAGGGCTGGGCCCTTCCTTGTGGGAGAAGGAGCCGGACGTTTGCCTTTTCGGCAAGAGGCTGTGCCGCGGCCGAGCGCCATGAGATGTTGCGTCTCTGGGAAAGCACAGATCCCCACTGCTGTTGTGCCTGTAGATAGGGCGCCAAGGCACCGTGAGGAGCAGCAAGAGCTTTCAGGGCTGGGCCCTTCCTTGTGGGAGAAGGAGCCGGACGTTTGCCTTTTCGGCAAGAGTCTCTGCCGCGGCCGAGCGCCATGAGATGTTGCGTCTCTGGGAAAGCACAGATCCCCACTGCTGTTGTGCCTGTAGATAGGGCGCCAAGGCACCGTGAAGAGCAGCAAGAGCTTTCAGGGCTGGGCCCTTCCTTGTGGGAGAAGGAGCCGGACGTTTGCCTTTTCGGCAAGAGGCTGTGCCGCGGCCGAGCGCCATGAGATGTTGCGTCTCTGGGAAAGCACAGATCCCCACTGCTGTTGTGCCTGTAGATAGGGCGCCAAGGCACCGTGAGGAGCAGCAAGAGCTTTCAGGGCTGGGCCCTTCCTTGTGGGAGAAGGAGCCGGACGTTTGCCTTTTCGGCAAGAGGCTGTGCCGCGGCCCGAGCGGCATGAGATGTTGCGTCTCTGGGAAAGCACAGATCCCCACTGCTGTTGTGCCTGTAGATAGGGCGCCAAGGCACCGTGAAGAGCAGCAAGAGCTTTCAGGGCTGGGCCCTTCCTTCTGGGAGAAGGAGCCGGACGTTTGCCTTTTCGTCAAGAGGCTCTGCCGCGGGCCGAGCGCCATGAGATGTTGCGTCTCTGGGAAAGCACAGATCCCCACTGCTGTTGTGCCTGTAGATAGGGCGCCAAGGCACCGTGAAGAGCAGCAAGAGCTTTCAGGGCTGGGCCCTTCCTTGTGGGAGAAGGAGCCGGACGTTTGCCTTTTCGGCAAGAGGCTCTGCCGCGGCCGAGCGCCATGAGATGTTGCGTTTCTGGGAAAGCACAGATCCCCACTGCTGTTGTGCCTGTAGATAGGGTGCCAAGGCACCGTGAAGAGCAGCAAGAGCTTTCAGGGCTGGGCCCTTCCTTGTGGGAGAAGGAGCCGGACGTTTGCCTTTTCGGCAAGAGGCTCTGCCGCGGCCGAGCGCCATGAGATGTTGCGTCTCTGGGAAAGCACAGATCCCCACTGCTGTTGTGCCTGTAGATAGGGCGCCAAGGCACCGTGAGGAGCAGCGAGAGCTTTCAGGGCTGGGCCCTTCCTTGTGGGAGAAGGAGCCGGACGTTTGCCTTTTCGGCAAGAGGCTCTGCCGCGGCCGAGCGCCATGAGATGTTGCGTCTCTGGGAAAGCACAGATCCCCACTGCTGTTGTGCGTGTAGATAGGGTGCCAAGGCACCGTGAAGAGCAGCAAGAGCTTTCAGGGCTGGGCCCTTCCTTGTGGGAGAAGGAGCCGGACGTTTGCCTTTTCGGCAAGAGGCTCTGCCGCGGCCGAGCGCCGTGAGATGTTGCGTCTCTGGGAAAGCACAGATCCCCAGTGCTGTTGTGCCTGTAGATAGGGTGCCAAGGCACCGTGAAGAGCAGCAAGAGCTTTCAGGGCTGGGCCCTTCCTTGTGGGAGAAGGAGCCGGACGTTTGCCTTTTCGGCAAGAGGCACTGCCTCGGCCGAGCGCCGTGAGATGTTGCGTCTCTGGGAAAGCACAGATCCCCACTGCTGTTGTGCCTGTAGATAGGGCGCCAAGGCACCGTGAAGAGCAGCAAGAGCTTTCAGGGCTGGGCCCTTCCTTGTGGGAGAAGGAGCCGGACGTTTGCCTTTTCGGCAAGAGGCACTGCCGCGGCCGAGCGCCATGAGATGTTGCGTCTCTGGGAAAGCACAGATCCCCACTGCTGTTGTGCCTGTAGATAGGGCGCCAAGGCACCGTGAAGAGCAGCAAGAGCTTTCAGGGCTGGGCCCTTCCCTCTGGGAGAAGGAGCCGGACGTTTGCCTTTTCGGCAAGAGGCTCTGCCGCGGCCGAGCGCCATGAGATGTTGCGTCTCTGGGAAAGCACAGATCCCCACTGCTGTTGTGCCTGTAGATAGGGCACCAAGGCACCGTGAAGAGCAGCAAGAGCTTTCAGGGCTGGGCCCTTCCTTGTGGGAGAAGGAGCCGGACGTTTGCCTTTTCGGCAAGAGGCTGTGCCGCGGCCGAGCGGCATGAGATGTTGCGTCTCTGGGAAAGCACAGATCCCCACTGCTGTTGTGCCTGTAGATAGGGCGCCAAGGCACCGTGAAGAGCAGCAAGAGCTTTCAGGGCTGGGCCCTTCCTTGTGGGAGAAGGAGCCGGACGTTTGCCTTTTCGGCAAGAGGCTGTGCCGCGGCCGAGCGCCATGAGATGTTGCGTCTCTGGGAAAGCACAGATCCCCACTGCTGTTGTGCCTGTAGATAGGGCGCCAAGGCACCGTGAAGAGCAGCAAGAGCTTTCAGGGCTGGGCCCTTCCTTGTGGGAGAAGGAGCCGGACGTTTGCCTTTTCGGCAAGAGGCTGTGCCGCGGCCGAGCGCCATGAGATGTTGCGTCTCTGGGAAAGCACAGATCCCCACTGCTGTTGTGCCTGTAGATAGGGCGCCAAGGCACCGTGAAGAGCAGCAAGAGCTTTCAGGGCTGGGCCCTTCCTTGTGGGAGAAGGAGCCGGACGTTTGCCTTTTCGGCAAGAGGCTCTGCCGAGGCCGAGCGCCATGAGATGTTGCGTATCTGGGAAAGCACAGATCCCCACTGCTGTTGTGCCTGTAGATAGGGCGCCAAGGCACCGTGAAGAGCAGCAAGAGCTTTCAGGGCTGGGCCCTTCCTTGTGGGAGAAGGAGCCGGACGTTTGCCTTTTCGGCAAGAGGCTCTGCCGCGGCCGAGTGCCATGAGATGTTGCGTCTCTGGGAAAGCACAGATCCCCACTGCTGTTGTGCCTGTAGATAGGGCGCCAAGGCACCGTGAAGAGCAGCAAGAGCTTTCAGGGCTGGGCCCTTCCTTGTGGGAGAAGGAGCCGGACGTTTGCCTTTTCGGCAAGAGGCTCTGCCGCGGCCGAGCGCCATGAGATGTTGCGTCTCTGGGAAAGCACAGATCCCCACTGCTGTTGTGCCTGTAGATAGGGCGCCAAGGCACCGTGAAGAGCAGCAAGAGCTTTCAGGGCTGGGCCCTTCCTTGTGGGAGAAGGAGCCGGACGTTTGCCTTTTCGGCAAGAGGCTGTGCCGCGGCCGAGCGGCATGAGATGTTGCGTCTCTGGGAAAGCACAGATCCCCACTGCTGTTGTGCCTGTAGATAGGGCGCCAAGGCACCGTGAAGAGCAGCAAGAGCTTTCAGGGCTGGGCCCTTCCTTGTGGGAGAAGGAGCCGGACGTTTGCCTTTCGGCAAGAGGCTGTGCCGCGGCCGAGCGCTGTGAGATGTTGCGTCTCTGGGAAAGCACAGATCCCCACTGCTGTTGTGCGTGTAGATAGGGTGCCAAGGCACCGTGAAGAGCAGCAAGAGCTTTCAGGCTTGGGCCCTTCCTTGTGGGAGAAGGAGCCGGACGTTTGCCTTTTCGGCAAGAGGCTCTGTCGCGGGCCGAGCGCCATGAGATGTTGCGTCTCTGGGAAAGCACAGATCCCCACTGCTGTTGTGCCTGTAGATAGGGCGCCAAGGCACCGTGAAGAGCAGCAAGAGCTTTCAGGGCTGGGCCCTTCCATGTGGGAGAAGGAGCCTGACGTTTGCCTTTTTGGCAAGAGGCTCTGCCGCGGCCGAGCGCCATGAGATGTTGCGTCTCTGGGAAAGCACAGATCCCCAGTGCTGTTGTGCCTGTAGATAGGGCGCCAAGGCACCGTGAAGAGCAGCAAGAGCTTTCAGGGCTGGGCCCTTCCTTGTGGGAGAAGGAGCCGGACGTTTGCCTTTTCGGCAAGAGTCTCTGCAGCGGCCGAGCGCCATGAGATGTTGCGTCTCTGGGAAAGCACAGATCCCCACTGCTGTTGTGCCTGTAGATAGGGCGCCAAGGCACCGTGAAGAGCAGCAAGAGCTTTCAGGGCTGGGCCCTTCCTCGTGGGAGAAGGAGCCGGACGTTTGCCTTTTCGGCAAGAGGCTGTGCCGCGGCCGAGCGCTGTGAGATGTTGCGTCTCTGGGAAAGCACAGATCCCCACTGCTGTTGTGCGTGTAGATAGGGTGCCAAGGCACCGTGAAGAGCAGCAAGAGCTTTCAGGGCTGGGCCCTTCCTTGTGGGAGAAGGAGCCGGACGTTTGCCTTTTCGGCAAGAGGCTCTGTCGCGGCCGAGCGCCATGAGATGTTGCGTCTCTGGGAAAGCACAGATCCCCACTGCTGTTGTGCCTGTAGATAGGGCGCCAAGGCACCGTGAAGAGCAGCAAGAGCTTTCAGGGCTGGGCCCTTCCTTGTGGGAGAAGGAGCCTGACGTTTGCCTTTTTGGCAAGAGGCTATGCCGCGGCCGAGCGCCATGAGATGTTGCGTCTCTGGGAAAGCACAGATCCCCAGTGCTGTTGTGCCTGTAGATAGGGCGCCAAGGCACCGTGAAGAGCAGCAAGAGCTTTCAGGGCTGGGCCCTTCCTTGTGGGAGAAGGAGCCGGACGTTTGCCTTTTCGGCAAGAGTCTCTGCAGCGGCCGAGCGCCATGAGATGTTGCGTCTCTGGGAAAGCACAGATCCCCACTGCTGTTGTGCCTGTAGATAGGGCGCCAAGGCACCGTGAAGAGCAGCAAGAGCTTTCAGGGCTGGGCCCTTCCTTGTGGGAGAAGGAGCCGGACGTTTGCCTTTTCGGCAAGAGTCTCTGCCGCGGCCGAGCGCCATGAGATGTTGCGTCTCTGGGAAAGCACAGATCCCCACTGCTGTTGTGCCTGTAGATAGGGCGCCAAGGCACCGTGAAGAGCAGCAAGAGCTTTCAGGGCTGGGCCCTTCCTTCTGGGAGAAGGAGCCGGACGTTTGCCTTTTCGGCAAGAGGCTGTGCCGCGGCCGAGCGGCATGAGATGTTGCGTCTCTGGGAAAGCACAGATCCCCACTGCTGTTGTGCCTGTAGATAGGGCGCCAAGGCACCGTGAAGAGCAGCAAGAGCTTTCAGGGCTGGGCCCTTCCTTGTGGGAGAAGGAGCCGGACGTTTGCCTTTTCGGCAAGAGGCTCTGCCGCGGCCGAGCGCCGTGAGATGTTGCGTCTCTGGGAAAGCACAGATCCCCAGTGCTGTTGTGCCTGTAGATAGGGCGCCAAGGCACCGTGAAGAGCAGCAAGAGCTTTCAGGGCTGGGCCCTTCCTTGTGGGAGAAGGAGCCGGACGTTTGCCTTTTCGGCAAGAGGCTGTGCCGCGGCCGAGCGCCATGAGATGTTGCGTCTCTGGGAAAGCACAGATCCCCACTGCTGTTGTGCCTGTAGATAGGGCGCCAAGGCACCGTGAAGAGCAGCAAGAGCTTTCAGGGCTGGGCCCTTCCTTGTGGGAGAAGGAGCCGGACGTTTGCCTTTTCGGCAAGAGGCTCTGCCGCGGCCGAGCGCCATGAGATGTTGCGTCTCTGGGAAAGCACAGATCCCCACTGCTGTTGTGCCTGTAGATAGGGCGCCAAGGCACCGTGAAGAGCAGCAAGAGCTTTCAGGGCTGGGCCCTTCCTTGTGGGAGAAGGAGCCGGACGTTTGCCTTTTCGGCAAGAGGCTGTGCCGCGGCCGAGCGGCATGAGATGTTGCGTCTCTGGGAAAGCACAGATCCCACTGCTGTTGTGCCTGTAGATAGGGCGCCAAGGCACCGTGAAGAGCAGCAAGAGCTTTCAGGGCTGGGCCCTTCCTTGTGGGAGAAGGAGCCGGACGTTTGCCTTTTCGGCAAGAGGCTCTGCCGCGGCCGAGTGCCATGAGGTGTTGCGTCTCTGGGAAAGCACAGATCCCCACTGCTGTTGTGCCTGTAGATAGGGCGCCAAGGCACCGTGAAGAGCAGCAAGAGCTTTCAGGGCTGGGCCCTTCCTTGTGGGAGAAGGAGCCGGACGTTTGCCTTTTCGGCAAGAGGCTCTGCCGCGGCCGAGCGCCATGAGATGTTGCGTCTCCTGGAAAGCACAGATCCCCACTGCTGTTGTGCCTGTAGATAGGGCGCCAAGGCACCGTAAAGAGCAGCAAGAGCTTTCAGGGCTGGGCCCTTCCTTCTGGGAGAAGGAGCCGGACATTTGCCTTGTCGGCAAGAGGCTCTGCCGCGGCCGAGTGCCATGAGATGTTGCGTCTCTGGGAAAGCACAGATCCCCAGTGCTGTTGTGCCTGTAGATAGGGCGCCAAGGCACCGTGAAGAGCAGCAAGAGCTTTCAGGGCTGGGCCCTTCCTTCTGGGAGAAGGAGCCGGACGTTTGCCTTTTCGGCAAGAGGCTCTGCCGCGGCCGAGCGCCATGAGATGTTGCGTCTCTGGGAAAGCACAGATCCCCCACTGCTGTTGTGCCTGTAGATAGGGCGCCAAGGCACCGTGAAGAGCAGCAAGAGCTTTCAGGGCTGGGCCCTTCCTTGTGGGAGAAGGAGCCGGACGTTTGCCTTTTCGGCAAGAGGCTCTGCCGCGGCCGAGCGCCATGAGATGTTGCGTCTCTGGGAAAGCACAGATCCCCACTGCTGTTGTGCCTGTAGATAGGGCGCCAAGGCACCGTGAAGAGCAGCAAGAGCTTTCAGGGCTGGGCCCTTCCTTGTGGGAGAAGGAGCCGGACGTTTGCCTTTTCGGCAAGAGGCTCTGCCGCGGCCGAGCGCTGTGAGATGTTGCGTCTCTGGGAAAGCACAGATCCCCACTGCTGTTGTGCGTGTAGATAGGGTGCCAAGGCACCGTGAAGAGCAGCAAGAGCTTTCAGGGCTGGGCCCTTCCTTGTGGGAGAAGGAGCCGGACGTTTGCCTTTTCGGCAAGAGGCTGTGCCGCGGCCGAGCGCCATGAGATGTTGCGTCTCTGGGAAAGCACAGATCCCCACTGCTGTTGTGCCTGTAGATAGGGCGCCAAGGCACCGTGAAGAGCAGCAAGAGCTTTCAGGGCTGGGCCCTTCCTTGTGGGAGAAGGAGCCGGACGTTTGCCTTTTCGGCAAGAGGCTGTGCCGCGGCCGAGCGCCATGAGATGTTGCGTCTCTGGGAAAGCACAGATCCCCAGTGCTGTTGTGCCTGTAGATAGGGCGCCAAGGCACCGTGAAGAGCAGCAAGAGCTTTCAGGGCTTTGCCCTTCCTTGTGGGAGAAGGAGCCGGATGTTTGCCTTTTCGGCAAGAGGCTCTGCCGCGGCCGAGCGCCATGAGATGTTGCGTCTCTGGGAAAGCACAGATCCCCAGTGCTGTTGTGCCTGTAGATAGGGCGCCAAGGCACCGTGAAGAGCAGCAAGAGCTTTCAGGGCTGGGCCCTTCCTTGTGGGAGAAGGAGCCGGACGTTTGCCTTTTCGGCAAGAGTCTCTGCCGCGGCCGAGCGCCATGAGATGTTGCGTCTCTGGGAAAGCACAGATCCCCACTGCTGTTGTGCCTGTAGATAGGGCGCCAAGGCACCGTGAGGAGCAGCAAGAGCTTTCAGGGCTGGGCCCTTCCTTCTGGGAGAAGGAGCCGGACGTTTGCCTTTTCGGCAAGAGGCTGTGCCGCGGCTGAGCGGCATGAGATGTTGCGTCTCTGGGAAAGCACAGATCCCCACTGCTGTTGTGCCTGTAGATAGGGCGCCAAGGCACCGTGAAGAGCAGCAAGAGCTTTCAGGGCTGGGCCCTTCCTTGTGGGAGAAGGAGCCGGACGTTTTCCTTTTCGGCAAGAGGCTCTGCCGCGGCCGAGCGCCATGAGATGTTGCGTCTCTGGGAAAGCACATATCCCCACTGCTGTTGTGCCTGTAGATAGGGCGCCAAGGCACCGTGAAGAGCAGCAAGAGCTTTCAGGGCTGGGCCCTTCCTTGTGGGAGAAGGAGCCGGACGTTTGCGTTTTCGGCAAGAGGCTGTGCCGCGGCCGAGCACCATGAGATGTTGCGTTTCTGGGAAAGCACAGATCCCCACTGCTGTTGTGCCTGTAGATAGGGCGCCAAGGCACCGTGAAGAGCAGCAAGAGCTTTCAGGGCTGGGCCCTTCCTTGTGGGAGAAGGAGCCGGACGTTTGCCTTTTCGGCAAGAGGCTCTGCCGCGGCCGAGCGCCATGAGATGTTGCGTCTCTGGGAAAGCACAGATCCCCACTGCTGTTGTGCCTGTAGATAGGGCGCCAAGGCACCGTGAAGAGCAGCAAGAGCTTTCAGGGCTGGGCCCTTCCTTGTGGGAGAAGGAGCCGGACGTTTGCCTTTTTGGCAAGAGGCTCTGCCGCGGCCGAGCGCCATGAGATGTTGCGTCTCTGGGAAAGCACAGATCCCCAGTGCTGTTGTGCCTGTAGATAGGGCGCCAAGGCACCGTGAAGAGCAGCAAGAGCTTTCAGGGCTGGGCCCTTCCTTGTGGGAGAAGGAGCCGGACGTTTGCCTTTTCGGCAAGAGGCTGTGCCGCGGCCGAGCGCCATGAGATGTTGCGTCTCTGGGGAAGCACAGATCCCCACTGCTGTTGTGCCTGTAGATAGGGCGCCAAGGCACCGTGAAGAGCAGCAAGAGCTTTCAGGGCTGGGCCCTTCCTTGTGGGAGAAGGAGCCGGACGTTTGCCTTTTCGGCAAGAGGCTCTGCCGCGGCCGAGCGCCATGAGATGTTGCGTCTCTGGGAAAGCACAGATCCCCACTGCTGTTGTGCCTGTAGATAGGGCGCCAAGGCACCGTGAAGAGCAGCAAGAGCTTTCAGGGCTGGGCCCTTCCTTGTGGGAGAAGGAGCCGGACGTTTGCCTTTTCGGCAAGAGGCACTGCCGCGGCCGAGCGCCATGAGATGTTGCGTCTCTGGGAAAGCACAGATCCCCACTGCTGTTGTGCCTGTAGATAGGGCGCCAAGGCACCGTGAAGAGCAGCAAGAGCTTTCAGGGCTGGGCCCTTCCTTGTGGGAGAAGGAGCCGGACGTTTGCCTTTTCGGCAAGAGGCTCTGCCGCGGCCGAGCGCCGTGAGATGTTGCGTCTCTGGGAAAGCACAGATCCCCAGTGCTGTTGTGCCTGTAGATAGGGTGCCAGGGCACCGTGAAGAGCAGCAAGAGCTTTCAGGGCTGGGCCCTTCCTTGTGGGAGAAGGAGCCGGACGTTTGCCTTTTCGGCAAGAGGCACTGCCGCGGCCGAGCGCCGTGAGATGTTGCGTCTCTGGGAAAGCACAGATCCCCAGTGCTGTTGTGCCTGTAGATAGGGCGCCAAGGCACCGTGAAGAGCAGCGAGAGCTTTCAGGGCTGGGCCCTTCCTCGTGGGAGAAGGAGCCGGACGTTTGCCTTTTCGGCAAGAGGCTCTGCCGCGGCCGAGCGCCATGAGATGTTGCGTCTCTGGGAAAGCACCGATCCCCACTGCTGTTGGGCCTGTAGATAGGGCGCCAAGGCACCGTGAAGAGCAGCAAGAGCTTTCAGGGCTGGGCCCTTCCTTGTGGGAGAAGGAGCCGGACGTTTGCCTTTTCGGCAAGAGGCTGTGCCGAGGCCGAGCGCCATGAGATGTTGCGTCTCTGGGAAAGCACAGATCCCCACTGCTGTTGTGCCTGTAGATAGGGCGCCAAGGCACCGTGAAGAGCAGCAAGAGCTTTCAGGGCTGGGCCCTTCCTTGTGGGAGAAGGAGCCGGACGTTTGCCTTTTCGGCAAGAGGCTCTGCCGCGGCCGAGCGCCATGAGATGTTGCGTCTCTGGGAAAGCACCGATCCCCTGTGCTGTTGTGCCTGTAGATAGGGCGCCAAGGCACCGTGAAGAGCAGCAAGAGCTTTCAGGGCTGGGCCCTTCCTTGTGGGAGAAGGAGCCGGACGTTTGCCTTTTCGGCAAGAGGCTCTGCCGCGGCCGAGCGCCATGAGATGTTGCGTCTCTGGGAAAGCACAGATCCCCACTGCTGTTGTGCCTGTAGATAGGGCGCCAAGGCACCGTGAAGAGCAGCAAGAGCTTTCAGGGCTGGGCCCTTCCTTGTGGGAGAAGGAGCCGGACGTTTGCCTTTTCGGCAAGAGGCTCTGCCGCGGCCGAGCGCCGTGAGATGTTGCGTCTCTGGGAAAGCACAGATCCCCACTGCTGTTGTGCCTGTAGATAGGGCGCCAAGGCACCGTGAAGAGCAGCAAGAGCTTTCAGGGATGGGCCCTTCCCTCTGGGAGAAGGAGCCGGACGTTTGCCTTTTCGGCAAGAGGCTCTGCCGCTGCCGAGCGGCATGAGATGTTGCGTCTCTGGGAAAGCACAGTTCCCCACTGCTGTTGTGCCTGTAGATAGGGCACCAAGGCACCGTGAAGAGCAGCAAGAGCTTTCAGGGCTGGGCCCTTCCTTCTGGGAGAAGGAGCCGGACGTTTGCCTTTTCGGCAAGAGGCTCTGCCGCGGCCGAGCGCCATGAGATGTTGCGTCTCTGGGAAAGCACAGATCCCCAGTGCTGTTGTGCCTGTAGATAGGGCGCCAAGGCACCGTGAAGAGCAGCAAGAGCTTTCAGGGCTGGGCCCTTCCTTGTGGGAGAAGGAGCCGGACGTTTGCCTTTTCGGCAAGAGGCTCTGCCGCGGCCGAGCGCCATGAGATGTTGCGTCTCTGGGAAAGCACAGATCCCCACTGCTCTTGTGCCTGTAGATAGGGCGCCAAGGCACCGTGAAGAGCAGCAAGAGCTTTCAGGTCTGGGCCCTTCCTTGTGGGAGAAGGAGCCGGACGTTTGCCTTTTCGGCAAGAGGCTCTGCCGCGGCCGAGCGCCATGAGATGTTGCGTCTCTGGGAAAGCACAGATCCCCACTGCTGTTGTGCCTGTAGATAGGGCGCCAAGGCACCGTGAAGAGCAGCAAGAGCTTTCAGGGCTGGGCCCTTCCTTGTGGGAGAAGGAGCCGGACGTTTGCCTTTTCGGCAAGAGGCTCTGCCGCGGCCGAGCGCCATGAGATGTTGCGTCTCTGGGAAAGCACAGATCCCCACTGCTGTTGTGCCTGTAGATAGGGCGCCAAGGCACCGTGAAGAGCAGCAAGAGCTTTCAGGGCTGGGCCCTTCCTTGTGGGAGAAGGAGCCGGACGTTTGCCTTTTCGGCAAGAGGCTCTGCCGCGGCCGAGCGCCATGAGATGTTGCGTCTCTGGGAAAGCACAGATCCCCAGTGCTGTTGTGCCTTTAGATAGGGCGCCAAGGCACCGTGAAGAGCAGCAAGAGCTTTCAGGGCTGGGCCCTTCCTTGTGGGAGAAGGAGCCGGACGTTTGCCTTTTCGGCAAGAGGCTCTGCCGCGGCCGAGCGCCATGAGATGTTGCGTCTCTGGGAAAGCACAGATCCCCACTGCTGTTGTGCCTGTAGATAGGGCACCAAGGCACCGTGAAGAGCAGCAAGAGCTTTCAGGGCTGGGCCCTTCCTTGTGGGAGAAGGAGCCGGACGTTTGCCTTTTCGGCAAGAGGCTCTGCCGCGGCCGAGCGCCGTGAGATGTTGCGTCTCTGGGAAAGCACAGATCCCCACTGCTGTTGTGCCTGTAGATAGGGCGCCAAGGCACCGTGAAGAGCAGCAAGAGCTTTCAGGGCTGGGCCCTTCCTTGTGGGAGAAGGAGCCGGACGTTTGCCTTTTCGGCAAGAGGCTCTGCCGCAGCCGAGCGCCATGAGATATTGCATCTCTGGGAAAGCACAGTTCCCCACTGCTGTTGTGCCTGTAGATAGGGCGCCAAGGCACCGTGAAGAGCAGCAAGAGCTTTCAGGGCTGGGCCCTTCCTTCTGGGAGAAGGAGCCGGACGTTTGCCTTTTCGGCAAGAGGCTGTGCCGCGGCCGAGCGGCATGAGATGTTGCGTCTCTGGGAAAGCACAGATCCCCACTGCTGTTGTGCCTGTAGATAGGGCGCCAAGGCACCGTGAAGAGCAGCAAGAGCTTTCAGGGCTGGGCCCTTCCTTGTGGGAGAAGGAGCCGGACGTTTGCCTTTTCGGCAAGAGGCTCTGCCGCGGACGAGCGCCATGAGATGTTGCGTCTCTGGGAAAGCACAGATCCCCACTGCTGTTGTGCCTGTAGATAGGGCGCCAAGGCACCGTGAAGAGCAGCAAGAGCTTTCAGGGCTGGGCCCTTCCTTGTGGGAGAAGGAGCCGGACGTTTGCCTTTTCGGCAAGAGGCTGTGCCGCGGCCGAGCACCATGAGATGTTGCGTTTCTGGGAAAGCACAGATCCCCACTGCTGTTGTGCCTGTAGATAGGGCACCAAGGCACCGTGAAGAGCAGCAAGAGCTTTCAGGGCTGGGCCCTTCCTTGTGGGAGAAGGAGCCGGACGTTTGCCTTTTCGGCAAGAGGCTCTGCCGCGGCCGAGCGCCATGAGATGTTGCGTCTCTGGGAAAGCACAGATCCCCAGTGCTGTTGTGCCTGTAGATAGGGCGCCAAGGCACCGTGAAGAGCAGCAAGAGCTTTCAGGGCTGGGCCCTTCCTTGTGGGAGAAGGAGCCGGACGTTTGCCTTTTTGGCAAGAGGCTCTGCCGCGGCCGAGCGCCATGAGATGTTGCGTCTCTGGGAAAGCACAGATCCCCACTGCTGTTGTGCCTGTAGATAGGGCGCCAAGGCACCGTGAAGAGCAGCAAGAGCTTTCAGGGCTGGGCCCTTCCTTGTGGGAGAAGGAGCCGGACGTTTGCCTTTTCGGCAAGAGGCTGTGCCGCGGCCGAGCGCCATGAGATGTTGCGTCTCTGGGGAAGCACAGATCCCCACTGCTGTTGTGCCTGTAGATAGGGCGCCAAGGCACCGTGAAGAGCAGCAAGAGCTTTCAGGGCTGGGCCCTTCCCTCTGGGAGAAGGAGCCGGACGTTTGCCTTTTCGGCAAGAGGCTCTGCCGCGGCCGAGCGCCATGAGATGTTGCGTCTCTGGGAAAGCACAGATCCCCACTGCTGTTGTGCCTGTAGATAGGGCGCCAAGGCACCGTGAAGAGCAGCAAGAGCTTTCAGGGCTGGGCCCTTCCTTGTGGGAGAAGGAGCCGGACGTTTGCCTTTTCGGCAAGAGGCACTGCCGCGGCCGAGCGCCATGAGATGTTGCGTCTCTGGGAAAGCACAGATCCCCAGTGCTGTTGTGCCTGTAGATAGGGCGCCAAGGCACCGTGAAGAGCAGCAAGAGCTTTCAGGGCTGGGCCCTTCCTTGTGGGAGAAGGAGCCGGACGTTTGCCTTTTCGGCAAGAGGCTCTGCCGCGGCCGAGCGCCGTGAGATGTTGCGTCTCTGGGAAAGCACAGATCCCCAGTGCTGTTGTGCCTGTAGATAGGGTGCCAGGGCACCGTGAAGAGCAGCAAGAGCTTTCAGGGCTGGGCCCTTCCTTGTGGGAGAAGGAGCCGGACGTTTGCCTTTTCGGCAAGAGGCACTGCCGCGGCCGAGCGCCGTGAGATGTTGCGTCTCTGGGAAAGCACAGATCCCCACTGCTGTTGTGCCTGTAGATAGGGCGCCAAGGCACCGTGAAGAGCAGCAAGAGCTTTCAGGGCTGGGCCCTTCCTTGTGGGAGAAGGAGCCGGACGTTTGCGTTTTCGGCAAGAGGCTGTGCCGCGGCCGAGCACCATGAGATGTTGCGTTTCTGGGAAAGCACAGATCCCCACTGCTGTTGTGCCTGTAGATAGGGCGCCAAGGCACCGTGAAGAGCAGCAAGAGCTTTCAGGGCTGGGCCCTTCCTTGTGGGAGAAGGAGCCGGACGTTTGCCTTTTCGGCAAGAGGCTCTGCCGCGGCCGAGCGCCATGAGATGTTGCGTCTCTGGGAAAGCACAGATCCCCACTGCTGTTGTGCCTGTAGATAGGGCGCCAAGGCACCGTGAAGAGCAGCAAGAGCTTTCAGGGCTGGGCCCTTCCTTGTGGGAGAAGGAGCCGGACGTTTGCCTTTTTGGCAAGAGGCTCTGCCGCGGCCGAGCGCCATGAGATGTTGCGTCTCTGGGAAAGCACAGATCCCCAGTGCTGTTGTGCCTGTAGATAGGGCGCCAAGGCACCGTGAAGAGCAGCAAGAGCTTTCAGGGCTGGGCCCTTCCTTGTGGGAGAAGGAGCCGGACGTTTGCCTTTTCGGCAAGAGGCTGTGCCGCGGCCGAGCGCCATGAGATGTTGCGTCTCTGGGGAAGCACAGATCCCCACTGCTGTTGTGCCTGTAGATAGGGCGCCAAGGCACCGTGAAGAGCAGCAAGAGCTTTCAGGGCTGGGCCCTTCCTTGTGGGAGAAGGAGCCGGACGTTTGCCTTTTCGGCAAGAGGCTCTGCCGCGGCCGAGCGCCATGAGATGTTGCGTCTCTGGGAAAGCACAGATCCCCACTGCTGTTGTGCCTGTAGATAGGGCGCCAAGGCACCGTGAAGAGCAGCAAGAGCTTTCAGGGCTGGGCCCTTCCTTGTGGGAGAAGGAGCCGGACGTTTGCCTTTTCGGCAAGAGGCACTGCCGCGGCCGAGCGCCATGAGATGTTGCGTCTCTGGGAAAGCACAGATCCCCACTGCTGTTGTGCCTGTAGATAGGGCGCCAAGGCACCGTGAAGAGCAGCAAGAGCTTTCAGGGCTGGGCCCTTCCTTGTGGGAGAAGGAGCCGGACGTTTGCCTTTTCGGCAAGAGGCTCTGCCGCGGCCGAGCGCCGTGAGATGTTGCGTCTCTGGGAAAGCACAGATCCCCAGTGCTGTTGTGCCTGTAGATAAGGGTGCCAGGGCACCGTGAAGAGCAGCAAGAGCTTTCAGGGCTGGGCCCTTCCTTGTGGGAGAAGGAGCCGGACGTTTGCCTTTTCGGCAAGAGGCACTGCCGCGGCCGAGCGCCGTGAGATGTTGCGTCTCTGGGAAAGCACAGATCCCCACTGCTGTTGTGCCTGTAGATAGGGCACCAAGGCACCGTGAAGAGCAGCGAGAGCTTTCAGGGCTGGGCCCTTCCTCGTGGGAGAAGGAGCCGGACGTTTGCCTTTTCGGCAAGAGGCTCTGCCGCGGCCGAGCGCCATGAGATGTTGCGTCTCTGGGAAAGCACCGATCCCCACTGCTGTTGGGCCTGTAGATAGGGCGCCAAGGCACCCGTGAAGAGCAGCAAGAGCTTTCAGGGCTGGGCCCTTCCTTGTGGGAGAAGGAGCCGGACGTTTGCCTTTTCGGCAAGAGGCTGTGCCGCGGCCGAGCGCCATGAGATGTTGCGTCTCTGGGAAAGCACAGATCCCCACTGCTGTTGTGCCTGTAGATAGGGCGCCAAGGCACCGTGAAGAGCAGCAAGAGCTTTCAGGGCTGGGCCCTTCCTTGTGGGAGAAGGAGCCGGACGTTTGCCTTTTCGGCAAGAGGCTCTGCCGCGGCCGAGCGCCATGAGATGTTGCGTCTCTGGGAAAGCACCGATCCCCTGTGCTGTTGTGCCTGTAGATAGGGCGCCAAGGCACCGTGAAGAGCAGCAAGAGCTTTCAGGGCTGGGCCCTTCCTTGTGGGAGAAGGAGCCGGACGTTTGCCTTTTCGGCAAGAGGCTCTGCCGCGGCCGAGCGCCATGAGATGTTGCGTCTCTGGGAAAGCACAGATCCCCACTGCTGTTGTGCCTGTAGATAGGGCGCCAAGGCACCGTGAAGAGCAGCAAGAGCTTTCAGGGCTGGGCCCTTCCTTGTGGGAGAAGGAGCCGGACGTTTGCCTTTTCGGCAAGAGGCTCTGCCGCGGCCGAGCGCCGTGAGATGTTGCGTCTCTGGGAAAGCACAGATCCCCACTGCTGTTGTGCCTGTAGATAGGGCGCCAAGGCACCGTGAAGAGCAGCAAGAGCTTTCAGGGATGGGCCCTTCCCTCTGGGAGAAGGAGCCGGACGTTTGCCTTTTCGGCAAGAGGCTCTGCCGCTGCCGAGCGGCATGAGATGTTGCGTCTCTGGGAAAGCACAGTTCCCCACTGCTGTTGTGCCTGTAGATAGGGCACCAAGGCACCGTGAAGAGCAGCAAGAGCTTTCAGGGCTGGGCCCTTCCTTCTGGGAGAAGGAGCCGGACGTTTGCCTTTTCGGCAAGAGGCTCTGCCGCGGCCGAGCGCCATGAGATGTTGCGTCTCTGGGAAAGCACAGATCCCCAGTGCTGTTGTGCCTGTAGATAGGGCGCCAAGGCACCGTGAAGAGCAGCAAGAGCTTTCAGGGCTGGGCCCTTCCTTGTGGGAGAAGGAGCCGGACGTTTGCCTTTTCGGCAAGAGGCTCTGCCGCGGCCGAGCGCCGTGAGATGTTGCGTCTCTGGGAAAGCACAGATCCCCAGTGCTGTTGTGCCTGTAGATAGGGTGCCAGGGCACCGTGAAGAGCAGCAAGAGCTTTCAGGGCTGGGCCCTTCCTTGTGGGAGAAGGAGCCGGACGTTTGCCTTTTCGGCAAGAGGCACTGCCGCGGCCGAGCGCCGTGAGATGTTGCGTCTCTGGGAAAGCACAGATCCCCACTGCTGTTGTGCCTGTAGATAGGGCGCCAAGGCACCGTGAAGAGCAGCAAGAGCTTTCAGGGCTGGGCCCTTCCTTGTGGGAGAAGGAGCCGGACGTTTGCGTTTTCGGCAAGAGGCTGTGCCGCGGCCGAGCACCATGAGATGTTGCGTTTCTGGGAAAGCACAGATCCCCACTGCTGTTGTGCCTGTAGATAGGGCGCCAAGGCACCGTGAAGAGCAGCAAGAGCTTTCAGGGCTGGGCCCTTCCTTGTGGGAGAAGGAGCCGGACGTTTGCCTTTTCGGCAAGAGGCTCTGCCGCGGCCGAGCGCCATGAGATGTTGCGTCTCTGGGAAAGCACAGATCCCCAGTGCTGTTGTGCCTGTAGATAGGGCGCCAAGGCACCGTGAAGAGCAGCAAGAGCTTTCAGGGCTGGGCCCTTCCTTGTGGGAGAAGGAGCCGGACGTTTGCCTTTTTGGCAAGAGGCTCTGCCGCGGCCGAGCGCCATGAGATGTTGCGTCTCTGGGAAAGCACAGATCCCCAGTGCTGTTGTGCCTGTAGATAGGGCGCCAAGGCACCGTGAAGAGCAGCAAGAGCTTTCAGGGCTGGGCCCTTCCTTGTGGGAGAAGGAGCCGGACGTTTGCCTTTTCGGCAAGAGGCTGTGCCGCGGCCGAGCGCCATGAGATGTTGCGTCTCTGGGGAAGCACAGATCCCCACTGCTGTTGTGCCTGTAGATAGGGCGCCAAGGCACCGTGAAGAGCAGCAAGAGCTTTCAGGGCTGGGCCCTTCCCTCTGGGAGAAGGAGCCGGACGTTTGCCTTTTCGGCAAGAGGCTCTGCCGCGGCCGAGCGCCATGAGATGTTGCGTCTCTGGGAAAGCACAGATCCCCACTGCTGTTGTGCCTGTAGATAGGGCGCCAAGGCACCGTGAAGAGCAGCAAGAGCTTTCAGGGCTGGGCCCTTCCTTGTGGGAGAAGGAGCCGGACGTTTGCCTTTTCGGCAAGAGGCACTGCCGCGGGCCGAGCGCCATGAGATGTTGCGTCTCTGGGAAAGCACAGATCCCCAGTGCTGTTGTGCCTGTAGATAGGGCGCCAAGGCACCGTGAAGAGCAGCAAGAGCTTTCAGGGCTGGGCCCTTCCTTGTGGGAGAAGGAGCCGGACGTTTGCCTTTTCGGCAAGAGGCTCTGCCGCGGCCGAGCGCCGTGAGATGTTGCGTCTCTGGGAAAGCACAGATCCCCAGTGCTGTTGTGCCTGTAGATAGGGTGCCAGGGCACCGTGAAGAGCAGCAAGAGCTTTCAGGGCTGGGCCCTTCCTTGTGGGAGAAGGAGCCGGACGTTTGCCTTTTCGGCAAGAGGCACTGCCGCGGCCGAGCGCCGTGAGATGTTGCGTCTCTGGGAAAGCACAGATCCCCACTGCTGTTGTGCCTGTAGATAGGGCACCAAGGCACCGTGAAGAGCAGCGAGAGCTTTCAGGGCTGGGCCCTTCCTCGTGGGAGAAGGAGCCGGACGTTTGCCTTTTCGGCAAGAGGCTCTGCCGCGGCCGAGCGCCATGAGATGTTGCGTCTCTGGGAAAGCACCGATCCCCACTGCTGTTGGGCCTGTAGATAGGGCGCCAAGGCACCGTGAAGAGCAGCAAGAGCTTTCAGGGCTGGGCCCTTCCTTGTGGGAGAAGGAGCCGACGTTTGCCTTTTCGGCAAGAGGCTGTGCCGCGGCCGAGCGCCATGAGATGTTGCGTCTCTGGGAAAGCACAGATCCCCACTGCTGTTGTGCCTGTAGATAGGGCGCCAAGGCACCGTGAAGAGCAGCAAGAGCTTTCAGGGCTGGGCCCTTCCTTGTGGGAGAAGGAGCCGGACGTTTGCCTTTTCGGCAAGAGGCTCTGCCGCGGCCGAGCGCCATGAGATGTTGCGTCTCTGGGAAAGCACCGATCCCCTGTGCTGTTGTGCCTGTAGATAGGGCGCCAAGGCACCGTGAAGAGCAGCAAGAGCTTTCAGGGCTGGGCCCTTCCTTGTGGGAGAAGGAGCCGGACGTTTGCCTTTTCGGCAAGAGGCACTGCCGCGGCCGAGCGCCATGAGATGTTGCGTCTCTGGGAAAGCACAGATCCCCAGTGCTGTTGTGCCTGTAGATAGGGCGCCAAGGCACCGTGAAGAGCAGCAAGAGCTTTCAGGGCTGGGCCCTTCCTTGTGGGAGAAGGAGCCGGACGTTTGCCTTTTCGGCAAGAGGCTCTGCCGCGGCCGAGCGCCGTGAGATGTTGCGTCTCTGGGAAAGCACAGATCCCCAGTGCTGTTGTGCCTGTAGATAGGGTGCCAGGGCACCGTGAAGAGCAGCAAGAGCTTTCAGGGCTGGGCCCTTCCTTGTGGGAGAAGGAGCCGGACGTTTGCCTTTTCGGCAAGAGGCACTGCCGCGGCCGAGCGCCGTGAGATGTTGCGTCTCTGGGAAAGCACAGATCCCCAGTGCTGTTGTGCCTGTAGATAGGGCGCCAAGGCACCGTGAAGAGCAGCGAGAGCTTTCAGGGCTGGGCCCTTCCTTGTGGGAGAAGGAGCCGGATGTTTGCCTTTTCGGCAAGAGGCTCTGCCGCGGCCGAGCGCCATGAGATGTTGCGTCTCTGGGAAAGCACAGATCCCCACTGCTGTTGTGCCTGTAGATAGGGCGCCAAGGCACCGTGAAGAGCAGCAAGAGCTTTCAGGGCTGGGCCCTTCCTTGTGGGAGAAGGAGCCGGACGTTTGCCTTTTCGGCAAGAGGCTCTGCCGCGGCCGAGCGCCATGAGATGTTGCGTCTCTGGGAAAGCACAGATCCCCACTGCTGTTGTGCCTGTAGATAGGGCGCCAAGGCACCGTGAGGAGCAGCAAGAGCTTTCAGGGCTGGGCCCTTCCTTGTGGGAGAAGGAGCCGGACGTTTGCCTTTTCGGCAAGAGGCTGTGCCGCGGCCGAGCGGCATGAGATGTTGCGTCTCTGGGAAAGCACAGATCCCCACTGCTGTTGTGCCTGTAGATAGGGCGCCAAGGCACCGTGAAGAGCAGCAAGAGCTTTCAGGGCTGGGCCCTTCCTTGTGGGAGAAGGAGCCGGACGTTTGCCTTTTCGGCAAGAGGCTGTGCCGCGGCCGAGCGCCATGAGATGTTGCGTCTCTGGGAAAGCACAGATCCCCACTGCTGTTGTGCCTGTAGATAGGGCGCCAAGGCACCGTGAAGAGCAGCAAGAGCTTTCAGGGCTGGGCCCTTCCTTGTGGGAGAAGGAGCCGGACGTTTGCCTTTTCGGCAAGAGGCTGTGCCGCGGCCGAGCACCATGAGATGTTGCGTTTCTGGGAAAGCACAGATCCCCACTGCTGTTGTGCCTGTAGATAGGGCGCCAAGGCACCGTGAAGAGCAGCAAGAGCTTTCAGGGCTGGGCCCTTCCTTGTGGGAGAAGGAGCCGGACGTTTGCCTTTTCGGCAAGAGGCTCTGCCGCGGCCGAGCGCCATGAGATGTTGCGTCTCTGGGAAAGCACAGATCCCCAGTGCTGTTGTGCCTGTAGATAGGGCGCCAAGGCACCGTGAAGAGCAGCAAGAGCTTTCAGGGCTGGGCCCTTCCTTGTGGGAGAAGGAGCCGGACGTTTGCCTTTTTGGCAAGAGGCTCTGCCGCGGCCGAGCGCCATGAGATGTTGCGTCTCTGGGAAAGCACAGATCCCCACTGCTGTTGTGCCTGTAGATAGGGCGCCAAGGCACCGTGAAGAGCAGCAAGAGCTTTCAGGGCTGGGCCCTTCCTTGTGGGAGAAGGAGCCGGACGTTTGCCTTTTCGGCAAGAGGCTGTGCCGCGGCCGAGCGCCATGAGATGTTGCGTCTCTGGGGAAGCACAGATCCCCACTGCTGTTGTGCCTGTAGATAGGGCGCCAAGGCACCGTGAAGAGCAGCAAGAGCTTTCAGGGCTGGGCCCTTCCCTCTGGGAGAAGGAGCCGGACGTTTGCCTTTTCGGCAAGAGGCTCTGCCGCGGCCGAGCGCCATGAGATGTTGCGTCTCTGGGAAAGCACAGATCCCCACTGCTGTTGTGCCTGTAGATAGGGCGCCAAGGCACCGTGAAGAGCAGCAAGAGCTTTCAGGGCTGGGCCCTTCCTTGTGGGAGAAGGAGCCGGACGTTTGCCTTTTCGGCAAGAGGCACTGCCGCGGCCGAGCGCCATGAGATGTTGCGTCTCTGGGAAAGCACAGATCCCCACTGCTGTTGTGCCTGTAGATAGGGCGCCAAGGCACCGTGAAGAGCAGCAAGAGCTTTCAGGGCTGGGCCCTTCCTTGTGGGAGAAGGAGCCGGACGTTTGCCTTTTCGGCAAGAGGCTCTGCCGCGGCCGAGCGCCGTGAGATGTTGCGTCTCTGGGAAAGCACAGATCCCCACTGCTGTTGTGCCTGTAGATAGGGTGCCAGGGCACCGTGAAGAGCAGCAAGAGCTTTCAGGGCTGGGCCCTTCCTTGTGGGAGAAGGAGCCGGACGTTTGCCTTTTCGGCAAGAGGCACTGCCGCGGCCGAGCGCCGTGAGATGTTGCGTCTCCTGGAAAGCACAGATCCCCAGTGCTGTTGTGCCTGTAGATAGGGCGCCAAGGCACCGTGAAGAGCAGCGAGAGCTTTCAGGGCTGGGCCCTTCCTCGTGGGAGAAGGAGCCGGACGTTTGCCTTTTCGGCAAGAGGCACTGCCGCGGCCGAGCGCCATGAGATGTTGCGTCTCTGGGAAAGCACAGATCCCCACTGCTGTTGTGCCTGTAGATAGGGCGCCAAGGCACCGTGAAGAGCAGCAAGAGCTTTCAGGGCTGGGCCCTTCCTCGTGGGAGAAGGAGCCGGACGTTTGCCTTTTCGGCAAGAGGCTCTGCCGCGGCCGAGCGCCATGAGATGTTGCGTCTCTGGGAAAGCACCGATCCCCACTGCTGTTGGGCCTGTAGATAGGGCGCCAAGGCACCGTGAAGAGCAGCAAGAGCTTTCAGGGCTGGGCCCTTCCTTGTGGGAGAAGGAGCCGGACGTTTGCCTTTTCGGCAAGAGGCTCTGCCGAGGCCGAGCGCCATGAGATGTTGCGTCTCTGGGAAAGCACAGATCCCCACTGCTGTTGTGCCTGTAGATAGGGCGCCAAGGCACCGTGAAGAGCAGCAAGAGCTTTCAGGGCTGGGCCCTTCCTTCTGGGAGAAGGAGCCGGACGTTTGCCTTTTCGGCAAGAGGCTCTGCCGCGGCCGAGCGCCGTGAGATGTTGCGTCTCTGGGAAAGCACAGATCCCCACTGCTGTTGTGCCTGTAGATAGGGCGCCAAGGCACCGTGAAGAGCAGCAAGAGCTTTCAGGGCTGGGCCCTTCCTTGTGGGAGAAGGAGCCGGACGTTTGCCTTTTCGGCAAGAGGCTCTGCCGCGGCCGAGCGGCATGAGATGTTGCGTCTCTGGGAAAGCACAGATCCCCACTGCTGTTGTGCCTGGAGATAGGGCACCAAGGCACCGTGAAGAGCAGCAAGAGCTTTCAGGGCTGGGCCCTTCCTTCTGGGAGAAGGAGCCGGACGTTTGCCTTTTCGGCAAGAGGCTCTGCCGCGGCCGAGCGCCATGAGATGTTGCGTCTCTGGGAAAGCACAGATCCCCACTGCTGTTGTGCCTGTAGATAGGGCGCCAAGGCACCGTGAAGAGCAGCAAGAGCTTTCAGGGCTGGGCCCTTCCTTGTGGGAGAAGGAGCCGGACGTTTGCCTTTTCGGCAAGAGGCTCTGCCGCGGCCGAGCGCCATGAGATGTTGCGTCTCTGGGAAAGCACAGATCCCCACTGCTGTTGTGCCTGTAGATAGGGCGCCAAGGCACCGTGAAGAGCAGCAAGAGCTTTCAGGGCTGGGCCCTTCCTTGTGGGAGAAGGAGCCGGACGTTTGCCTTTTCGGCAAGAGGCTCTGCCGCGGCCGAGCGCCATGAGATGTTGCGTCTCTGGGAAAGCACAGATCCCCACTGCTCTTGTGCCTGTAGATAGGGCGCCAAGGCACCGTGAAGAGCAGCAATAGCTTTCAGGGCTGGGCCCTTCCTTGTGGGAGAAGGAGCCGGACGTTTGCCTTTTCGGCAAGAGGCTCTGCCGCAGCCGAGCGCCATGAGATATTGCATCTCTGGGAAAGCACAGTTCCCCACTGCTGTTGTGCCTGTAGATAGGGCGCCAAGGCACCGTGAAGAGCAGCAAGAGCTTTCAGGGCTGGGCCCTTCCTTGTGGGAGAAGGAGCCGGACGTTTGCCTTTTCGGCAAGAGGCTCTGCCGCGGCCGAGCGCCATGAGATGTTGCGTCTCTGGGAAAGCACCGATCCCCACTGCTGTTGTGCCTGTAGATAGGGCGCCAAGGCACCGTGAAGAGCAGCAAGAGCTTTCAGGGCTGGACCCTTCCTTGTGGGAGAAGGAGCCGGACGTTTGCCTTGTCGGCAAGAGGCTCTGCCGCGGCCGAGCGCCATGAGATGTTGCGTCTCTGGGAAAGCACAGATCCCCACTGCTGTTGTGCCTGTAGATAGGGCGCCAAGGCACCATGAAGAGCAGCAAGAGCTTTCAGGGCTGGGCCCTTCCTTGTGGGAGAAGGAGCCGGACGTTTGCCTTGTCGGCAAGAGGCTCTGCCGCGGCCGAGCGCCATGAGATGTTGCGTCTCTGGGAAAGCACAGATCCCCACTGCTGTTGTGCGTGTAGATAGGGCGCCAAGGCACCGTGAAGAGCAGCAAGAGCTTTCAGGGCTGGGCCCTTCCTTGTGGGAGATGGAGCCGGACGTTTGCCTTGTCGGCAAGAGGCTCTGCCGCGGCCGAGCGCCATGAGATGTTGCGTCTCTGGGAAAGCACAGATCCCCAGTGCTGTTGTGCCTGTAGATAGGGCGCCAAGGCACCGTGAAGAGCAGCAAGAGCTTTCAGGGCTGGGCCCTTCCTTGTGGGAGAAGGAGCCGGACGTTTGCCTTTTCGGCAAGAGGCTCTGCCGCGGCCGAGCGCCATGAGATGTTGCGTCTCTGGGAAAGCACAGATCCCCAGTGCTGTTGTGCCTGTAGATAGGGCGCCAAGGCACCGTGAAGAGCAGCAAGAGCTTTCAGGGCTGGGCCCTTCCTTGTGGGAGAAGGAGCCGGACGTTTGCCTTTTCGGCAAGAGGCTGTGCCGCGGCCGAGCGCCATGAGATGTTGCGTCTCTGGGAAAGCACAGATCCCCAGTGCTGTTGTGCCTGTAGATAGGGCGCCAAGGCACCGTGAAGAGCAGCAAGAGCTTTCAGGGCTGGGCCCTTCCTTGTGGGAGAAGGAGCCGGACGTTTGCCTTTTCGGCAAGAGGCTGTGCCGCGGCCGAGCGCCATGAGATGTTGCGTCTCTGGGAAAGCACAGATCCCCACTGCTGTTGTGCCTGTAGATAGGGCGCCAAGGCACCGTGAAGAGCAGCAAGAGCTTTCAGGGCTGGGCCCTTCCTTGTGGGAGAAGGAGCCGGACGTTTGCCTTGTCGGCAAGAGGCTCTGCCGCGGCCGAGCGCCATGAGATGTTGCGTCTCTGGGAAAGCACAGATCCCCACTGCTGTTGTGCCTGTAGATAGGGCACCAAGGCACCATGAAGAGCAGCAAGAGCTTTCAGGGCTGGGCCCTTCCTTGTGGGAGAAGGAGCCGGACGTTTGCCTTGTCGGCAAGAGGCTCTGCCGCGGCCGAGCGCCATGAGATGTTGCGTCTCTGGGAAAGCACAGATCCCCACTGCTGTTGTGCGTGTAGATAGGGCGCCAAGGCACCGTGAAGAGCAGCAAGAGCTTTCAGGGCTGGGCCCTTCCTTGTGGGAGAAGGAGCCGGACGTTTGCCTTGTCGGCAAGAGGCTCTGCCGAGGCCGAGCGCCATGAGATGTTGCGTCTCTGGGAAAGCACAGATCCCCAGTGCTGTTGTGCCTGTAGATAGGGCGCCAAGGCACCGTGAAGAGCAGCAAGAGCTTTCAGGGCTGGGCCCTTCCTTGTGGGAGAAGGAGCCGGACGTTTGCCTTTTCGGCAAGAGGCTCTGCCGCGGCCGAGCGCCATGAGATGTTGCGTCTCTGGGAAAGCACAGATCCCCAGTGCTGTTGTGCCTGTAGATAGGGCGCCAAGGCACCGTGAAGAGCAGCAAGAGCTTTCAGGGCTGGGCCCTTCCTTGTGGGAGAAGGAGCCGGACGTTTGCCTTTTCGGCAAGAGGCTGTGCCGCGGCCGAGCGCCATGAGATGTTGCGTCTCTGGGAAAGCACAGATCCCCACTGCTGTTGGGCCTGTAGATAGGGCGCCAAGGCACCGTGAAGAGCAGCAAGAGCTTTCAGGGCTGGGCCCTTCCTTGTGGGAGAAGGAGCCGGACGTTTGCCTTTTCGGCAAGAGGCTGTGCCGCGGCCGAGCGCCATGAGATGTTGCGTATCTGGGAAAGCACAGATCCCCACTGCTGTTGTGCCTGTAGATAGGGCACCAAGGCACCGTGAAGAGCAGCAAGAGCTTTCAGGGCTGGGCCCTTCCTTGTGGGAGAAGGAGCCGGACGTTTGCCTTGTCGGCAAGAGGCTCTGCCGCGGCCGAGCGCCATGAGATGTTGCGTCTCTGGGAAAGCACAGATCCCCACTGCTGTTGTGCCTGTAGATAGGGCGCCAAGGCACCGTGAAGAGCAGCAAGAGCTTTCAGGGCTGGGCCCTTCCTTGTGGGAGAAGGAGCCGGACGTTTGCCTTTTCGGCAAGAGGCTCTGCCGCGGCCGAGCGCCATGAGATGTTGCGTCTCTGGGAAAGCACAGATCCCCACTGCTGTTGTGCCTGTAGATAGGGCGCCAAGGCACCGTGAAGAGCAGCAAGAGCTTTCAGGGCTGGGCCCTTCCTTGTGGGAGAAGGAGCCGGACGTTTGCCTTTTCGGCAAGAGGCTCTGCCGCGGCCGAGCGCCGTGAGATTTTGCGTCTCTGGGAAAGCACAGATCCCCACTGCTGTTGTGCGTGTAGATAGGGTGCCAAGGCACCGTGAAGAGCAGCAAGAGCTTTCAGGGCTGGGCCCTTCCTTGTGGGAGAAGGAGCCGGACGTTTGCCTTTTCGGCAAGAGGCTCTGCCGCGGCCGAGCGCCATGAGATGTTGCGTCTCTGGGAAAGCACAGATCCCCAGTGCTGTTGTGCCTGTAGATAGGGCGCCAAGGCACCGTGAAGAGCAGCAAGAGCTTTCAGGGCTGGGCCCTTCCTTGTGGGAGAAGGAGCCGGACGTTTGCCTTTTCGGCAAGAGGCTCTGCCGCGGCCGAGCGCCATGAGATGTTGCGTCTCTGGGAAAGCACAGATCCCCAGTGCTGTTGTGCCTGTAGATAGGGCGCCAAGGCACTGTGAAGAGCAGCAAGAGCTTTCAGGGCTGGGCCCTTCCTTGTGGGAGAAGGAGCCGGACGTTTGCCTTTTCGGCAAGAGTCTCTGCCGCGGCCGAGCGCCATGAGATGTTGCGTCTCTGGGAAAGCACACATCCCCACTGCTGTTGTGCCTGTAGATAGGGCGCCAAGGCACCGTGAAGAGCAGCAAGAGCTTTCAGGGCTGGGCCCTTCCTTGTGGGAGAAGGAGCCGGACGTTTGCCTTTTCGGCAAGAGGCTCTGCCGCGGCCGAGCGCCATGAGATGTTGCGTCTCTGGGAAAGCACAGATCCCCACTGCTGTTGTGCGTGTAGATAGGGCGCCAAGGCACCGTGAAGAGCAGCAAGAGCTTTCAGGGCTGGGCCCTTCCTTGTGGGAGAAGGAGCCGGACGTTTGCCTTTTCGGCAAGAGGCTCTGCCGCGGCCGAGCGCCGTGAGATTTTGCGTCTCTGGGAAAGCACAGATCCCCACTGCTGTTGTGCGTGTAGATAGGGTGCCAAGGCACCGTGAAGAGCAGCAAGAGCTTTCAGGGCTGGGCCCTTCCTTGTGGGAGAAGGAGCCGGACGTTTGCCTTTTCGGCAAGAGGCTCTGCCGCGGCCGAGCGCCATGAGATGTTGCGTCTCTGGGAAAGCACAGATCCCCAGTGCTGTTGTGCCTGTAGATAGGGCGCCAAGGCACCGTGAAGAGCAGCAAGAGCTTTCAGGGCTGGGCCCTTCCTTGTGGGAGAAGGAGCCGGACGTTTGCCTTTTCGGCAAGAGGCTCTGCCGCGGCCGAGCGCCATGAGATGTTGCGTCTCTGGGAAAGCACAGATCCCCACTGCTGTTGTGCGTGTAGATAGGGCGCCAAGGCACTGTGAAGAGCAGCAAGAGCTTTCAGGGCTGGGCCCTTCCTTGTGGGAGAAGGAGCCGGACGTTTGCCTTTTCGGCAAGAGTCTCTGCCGCGGCCGAGCGCCATGAGATGTTGCGTCTCTGGGAAAGCACACATCCCCACTGCTGTTGTGCCTGTAGATAGGGCGCCAAGGCACCGTGAAGAGCAGCAAGAGCTTTCAGGGCTGGGCCCTTCCTTGTGGGAGAAGGAGCCGGACGTTTGCCTTTTCGGCAAGAGGCTCTGCCGCGGCCGAGCGCCATGAGATGTTGCGTCTCTGGGAAAGCACAGATCCCCACTGCTGTTGTGCCTGTAGATAGGGCGCCAAGGCACCGTGAGGAGCAGCAAGAGCTTTCAGGGCTGGGCCCTTCCTTGTGGGAGAAGGAGCCGGACGTTTGCCTTTTCGGCAAGAGGCTGTGCCGCGGCCGAGCGGCATGAGATGTTGCGTCTCTGGGAAAGCACAGATCCCCACTGCTGTTGTGCGTGTAGATAGGGCGCCAAGGCACCGTGAAGAGCAGCAAGAGCTTTCAGGGCTGGGCCCTTCCTTGTGGGAGAAGGAGCCGGACGTTTGCCTTTTCGGCAAGAGGCTGTGCCGCGGCCGAGCGCCGTGAGATGTTGCGTCTCTGGGAAAGCACAGATCCCCACTGCTGTTGTGCGTGTAGATAGGGCGCCAAGGCACCGTGAAGAGCAGCAAGAGCTTTCAGGGCTGGGCCCTTCCTTGTGGGAGAAGGAGCCGGACGTTTGCCTTTTCGGCAAGAGGCTCTGCCGCGGCCGAGCGCCATGAGATGTTGCGTCTCTGGGAAAGCACCGATCCCCACTGCTGTTGTGCCTGTAGATAGGGCGCCAAGGCACCGTGAAGAGCAGCAAGAGCTTTCAGGGCTGGGCCCTTCCTTCTGGGAGAAGGAGCCGGACGTTTGCCTTTTCGGCAAGAGGCACTGCCGCGGCCGAGCGCCATGAGATGTTGCGTCTCTGGGAAAGCACAGATCCCCAGTGCTGTTGTGCCTGTAGATAGGGCGCCAAGGCACCGTGAAGAGCAGCAAGAGCTTTCAGGGCTGGGCCCTTCCTTGTGGGAGAAGGAGCCGGACGTTTGCCTTTTCGGCAAGAGGCTCTGCCGCGGCCGAGCGCCATGAGATGTTGCGTCTCTGGGAAAGCACAGATCCCCAGTGCTGTTGTGCCTGTAGATAGGGCGCCAAGGCACTGTGAAGAGCAGCAAGAGCTTTCAGGGCTGGGCCCTTCCTTGTGGGAGAAGGAGCCGGACGTTTGCCTTTTCGGCAAGAGTCTCTGCCGCGGCCGAGCGCCATGAGATGTTGCGTCTCTGGGAAAGCACACATCCCCACTGCTGTTGTGCCTGTAGATAGGGCGCCAAGGCACCGTGAAGAGCAGCAAGAGCTTTCAGGGCTGGGCCCTTCCTTGTGGGAGAAGGAGCCGGACGTTTGCCTTTTCGGCAAGAGGCTCTGCCGCGGCCGAGTGCCATGAGATGTTGCGTCTCTGGGAAAGCACAGATCCCCACTGCTGTTGTGCGTGTAGATAGGGCGCCAAGGCACCGTGAAGAGCAGCAAGAGCTTTCAGGGCTGGGCCCTTCCTTGTGGGAGAAGGAGCCGGACGTTTGCCTTTTCGGCAAGAGGCTCTGCCGCGGCCGAGCGCCGTGAGATTTTGCGTCTCTGGGAAAGCACAGATCCCCACTGCTGTTGTGCGTGTAGATAGGGTGCCAAGGCACCGTGAAGAGCAGCAAGAGCTTTCAGGGCTGGGCCCTTCCTTGTGGGAGAAGGAGCCGGACGTTTGCCTTTTCGTCAAGAGGCTCTGCCGCGGCCGAGCGCCATGAGATGTTGCGTCTCTGGGAAAGCACAGATCCCCAGTGCTGTTGTGCCTGTAGATAGGGCGCCAAGGCACCGTGAAGAGCAGCAAGAGCTTTCAGGGCTGGGCCCTTCCTTGTGGGAGAAGGAGCCGGACGTTTGCCTTTTCGGCAAGAGGCTGTGCCGCGGCCGAGCGGCATGAGATGTTGCGTCTCTGGGAAAGCACAGATCCCCACTGCTGTTGTGCCTGTAGATAGGGCGCCAAGGCACCGTGAAGAGCAGCAAGAGCTTTCAGGGCTGGGCCCTTCCTTGTGGGAGAAGGAGCCGGACGTTTGCCTTTTCGGCAAGAGGCTGTGCCGCGGCCGAGCGCCGTGAGATGTTGCGTCTCTGGGAAAGCACAGATCCCCACTGCTGTTGTGCCTGTAGATAGGGCGCCAAGGCACCGTGAAGAGCAGCAAGAGCTTTCAGGGCTGGGCCCTTCCTTGTGGGAGAAGGAGCCGGACGTTTGCCTTTTCGGCAAGAGGCTCTGCCGCGGCCGAGCGCCATGAGATGTTGCGTCTCTGGGAAAGCACCGATCCCCACTGCTGTTGTGCCTGTAGATAGGGCGCCAAGGCACCGTGAAGAGCAGCAAGAGCTTTCAGGGCTGGGCCCTTCCTTCTGGGAGAAGGAGCCGGACGTTTGCCTTTTCGGCAAGAGGCACTGCCGCGGCCGAGCGCCATGAGATGTTGCGTCTCTGGGAAAGCACAGATCCCCACTGCTGTTGTGCCTGTAGATAGGGCGCCAAGGCACCGTGAAGAGCAGCAAGAGCTTTCAGGGCTGGGCCCTTCCTTGTGGGAGAAGGAGCCGGACGTTTGCCTTTTCGGCAAGAGGCTCTGCCGCGGCCGAGCGCCATGAGATGTTGCGTCTCTGGGAAAGCACCGATCCCCACTGCTGTTGTGCCTGTAGATAGGGCGCCAAGGCACCGTGAAGAGCAGCAAGAGCTTTCAGGGCTGGGCCCTTCCTTCTGGGAGAAGGAGCCGGACGTTTGCCTTTTCGGCAAGAGGCACTGCCGCGGCCGAGCGCCATGAGATGTTGCGTCTCTGGGAAAGCACAGATCCCCACTGCTGTTGTGCCTGTAGATAGGGCGCCAAGGCACCGTGAAGAGCAGCAAGAGCTTTCAGGGCTGGGCCCTTCCTTGTGGGAGAAGGAGCCGGACGTTTGCCTTTTCGGCAAGAGGCTCTGCCGCGGCCGAGCGCCGTGAGATGTTGCGTCTCTGGGAAAGCACAGATCCCCACTGCTGTTGTGCCTGTAGATAGGGTGCCAAGGCACCGTGAAGAGCAGCAAGAGCTTTCAGGGCTGGGCCCTTCCTTGTGGGAGAAGGAGCCGGACGTTTGCCTTTTCGGCAAGAGGCACTGCCGCGGCCGAGCGCCGTGAGATGTTGCGTCTCTGGGAAAGCACAGATCCCCAGTGCTGTTGTGCCTGTAGATAGGGCGCCAAGGCACCGTGAAGAGCAGCAAGAGCTTTCAGGGCTGGGCCCTTCCTTGTGGGAGAAGGAGCCGGACGTTTGCCTTTTCGGCAAGAGGCAATGCCGCGGCCGAGCGCCATGAGATGTTGCGTCTCTGGGAAAGCACAGATCCCCACTGCTGTTGTGCCTGTAGATAGGGCGCCAAGGCACCGTGAAGAGCAGCAAGAGCTTTCAGGGCTGGGCCCTTCCTTGTGGGAGAAGGAGCCGGACGTTTGCCTTTTCGGCAAGAGGCTCTGCCGCGGCCGAGCGCCATGAGATGTTGCGTCTCTGGGAAAGCACCGATCCCCACTGCTGTTGGGCCTGTAGATAGGGCGCCAAGGCACCGTGAAGAGCAGCAAGAGCTTTCAGGGCTGGGCCCTTCCTTGTGGGAGAAGGAGCCGGACGTTTGCCTTTTCGGCAAGAGGCTGTGCCGAGGCCGAGCGCCATGAGATGTTGCGTCTCTGGGAAAGCACAGATCCCCACTGCTGTTGTGCCTGTAGATAGGGCGCCAAGGCACCGTGAAGAGCAGCAAGAGCTTTCAGGGCTGGGCCCTTCCTTGTGGGAGAAGGAGCCGGACGTTTGCCTTTTCGGCAAGAGGCTGTGCCGCGGCCGAGCGCCATGAGATGTTGCGTCTCTGGGAAAGCACCGATCCCCTGTGCTGTTGTGCCTGTAGATAGGGCGCCAAGGCACCGTGAAGAGCAGCAAGAGCTTTCAGGGCTGGGCCCTTCCTTGTGGGAGAAGGAGCCGGACGTTTGCCTTTTCGGCAAGAGGCTCTGCCGCGGCCGAGCGCCGTGAGATGTTGCGTCTCTGGGAAAGCACAGATCCCCAGTGCTGTTGTGCCTGTAGATAGGGCGCCAAGGCACCGTGAAGAGCAGCAAGAGCTTTCAGGGCTGGGCCCTTCCTTGTGGGAGAAGGAGCCGGACGTTTGCCTTTTCGGCAAGAGGCTCTGCCGCGGCCGAGCGCCATGAGATGTTGCGTCTCTGGGAAAGCACAGATCCCCACTGCTGTTGTGCCTGTAGATAGGGCGCCAAGGCACCGTGAAGAGCAGCAAGAGCTTTCAGGGCTGGGCCCTTCCTTGTGGGAGAAGGAGCCGGACGTTTGCCTTTTCGGCAAGAGGCTCTGCCGCGGCCGAGCGCCATGAGATGTTGCGTCTCTGGGAAAGCACAGATCCCCACTGCTCTTGTGCCTGTAGATAGGGCGCCAAGGCACCGTGAAGAGCAGCAAGAGCTTTCAGGGCTGGGCCCTTCCTTCTGGGAGAAGGAGCCGGACGTTTGCCTTTTCGGCAAGAGGCTCTGCCGCGGCCGAGCGCCATGAGATGTTGCGTCTCTGGGAAAGCACAGATCCCCACTGCTGTTGTGCCTGTAGATAGGGCGCCAAGGCACCGTGAAGAGCAGCAAGAGCTTTCAGGGCTGGGCCCTTCCTTGTGGGAGAAGGAGCCGGACGTTTGCCTTTTCGGCAAGAGGCTGTGCCGCGGCCGAGCGCCATGAGATGTTGCGTCTCTGGGAAAGCACAGATCCCCACTGCTGTTGTGCCTGTAGATAGGGCGCCAAGGCACCGTGAAGAGCAGCAAGAGCTTTCAGGGCTGGGCCCTTCCTTGTGGGAGAAGGAGCCGGACGTTTGCCTTGTCGGCAAGAGGCTCTGGCGCGGCCGAGCGCCATGAGATGTTGCGTCTCTGGGAAAGCACAGATCCCCACTGCTGTTGTGCCTGTAGATAGGGCGCCAAGGCACCGTGAAGAGCAGCAAGAGCTTTCAGGGCTGGGCCCTTCCTTGTGGGAGAAGGAGCCGGACGTTTGCCTTTTCGGCAAGAGGCTCTGCCGCGGGCCGAGCGCCATGAGATGTTGCGTCTCTGGGAAAGCACAGATCCCCACTGCTGTTGTGCCTGTAGATAGGGCGCCAAGGCACCGTGAGGAGCAGCAAGAGCTTTCAGGGCTGGGCCCTTCCTTGTGGGAGAAGGAGCCGGACGTTTGCCTTTTCGGCAAGAGGCTGTGCCGCGGCCGAGCGCCATGAGATGTTGCGTCTCTGGGAAAGCACAGATCCCCACTGCTGTTGTGCCTGTAGATAGGGCGCCAAGGCACCGTGAAGAGCAGCAAGAGCTTTCAGGGCTGGGCCCTTCCTTGTGGGAGAAGGAGCCGGACGTTTGCCTTTTCGGCAAGAGGCACTGCCGCGGCCGAGCGCCGTGAGATGTTGCGTCTCTGGGAAAGCACAGATCCCCACTGCTGTTGTGCCTGTAGATAGGGCGCCAAGGCACCGTGAAGAGCATCGAGAGCTTTCAGGGCTGGGCCCTTCCTTGTGGGAGAAGGAGCCGGACGTTTGCCTTTTCGGCAAGAGGCACTGCCGCGGCCGAGCGCCATGAGATGTTGCGTCTCTGGGAAAGCACAGATCCCCACTGCTGTTGTGCGTGTAGATAGGGCGCCAAGGCACCGTGAAGAGCAGCAAGAGCTTTCAGGGCTGGGCCCTTCCTTGTGGGAGAAGGAGCCGGACGTTTGCCTTTTCGGCAAGAGGCTCTGCCGCGGCCGAGCGCCATGAGATGTTGCGTCTCTGGGAAAGCACCGATCCCCACTGCTGTTGTGCCTGTAGATAGGGCACCAAGGCACCGTGAAGAGCAGCAAGAGCTTTCAGGGCTGGGCCCTTCCTTCTGGGAGAAGGAGCCGGACGTTTGCCTTTCGGGCAAGAGGCACTGCCGCGGCCGAGCGCCATGAGATGTTGCGTCTCTGGAAAGCACAGATCCCCACTGCTGTTGTGCCTGTAGATAGGGCGCCAAGGCACCGTGAAGAGCAGCAAGAGCTTTCAGGGCTGGGCCCTTCCTTGTGGGAGAAGGAGCCGGACGGTTTGCCTTTTCGGCAAGAGGCTCTGCCGCGGCCGCCCGAGCGCCATGAGATGTTGCGTCTCTGGGAAAGCACCGATCCCCACTGCTGTTGTGCCTGTAGATAGGGCGCCAAGGCACCGTGAAGAGCAGCAAGAGCTTTCAGGGCTGGGCCCTTCCTTGTGGGAGAAGGAGCCGGACGTTTGCCTTTTCGGGCAAGAGGCACTGCCGCGGCCGAGCGCCATGAGATGTTGCGTCTCTGGGAAGCACAGATCCCCACTGCTGTTGTGCCTGTAGATAGGGCGCCAAGGCACCGTGAAGAGCAGCAAGAGCTTTCAGGGCTGGGCCCTTCCTTGTGGGAGAAGGAGCCGGACGTTTGCCTTTTCGGCAAGAGGCTCTGCCGCGGCCGAGCGCCGTGAGATGTTGCGTCTCTGGGAAAGCACAGATCCCCACTGCTGTTGTGCCTGTAGATAGGGTGCCAAGGCACCGTGAAGAGCAGCAAGAGCTTTCAGGGCTGGGCCCCTTCCTTGTGGGGAGAAGGAGCCGGGACGTTTGCCTTTTCGGCAAGAGGCACTGCCGCGGCCGAGCGCCGTGAGATGTTGCGTCTCTGGGAAAGCACAGATCCCCAGTGCTGTTGTGCCTGTAGATAGGGCGCCAAGGCACCGTGAAGAGCAGCGAGAGCTTTCAGGGCTGGGCCCTTCCTTGTGGGAGAAGGAGCCGGACGTTTGCCTTTTTCGGCAAGAGGCAATGCCGCGGCCGAGCGCCATGAGATGTTGCGTCTCTGGGAAAGCACAGATCCCCACTGCTGTTGTGCCTGTAGATAGGGCGCCAAGGCACCGTGAAGAGCAGCAAGAGCTTTCAGGGCTGGGCCCTTCCTTGTGGGAGAAGGAGCCGGACGTTTGCCTTTTCGGCAAGAGGCTCTGCCGCGGCCGAGCGCCATGAGATGTTGCGTCTCTGGGAAAGCACCGATCCCCACTGCTTTTGGGCCTGTAGATAGGGCGCCAAGGCACCGTGAAGAGCAGCAAGAGCTTTCAGGGCTGGGCCCTTCCTTGTGGGAGAAGGAGCCGGACGTTTGCCTTTTCGGCAAGAGGCTGTGCCGAGGCCGAGCGCCATGAGATGTTGCGTCTCTGGGAAAGCACAGATCCCCACTGCTGTTGTGCCTGTAAATAGGGCGCCAAGGCACCGTGAAGAGCAGCAAGAGCTTTCAGGGCTGGGCCCTTCCTTGTGGGAGAAGGAGCCGGACGTTTGCCTTTTCGGCAAGAGGCTCTGCCGCGGCCGAGCGCCGTGAGATGTTGCGTCTCTGGGAAAGCACAGATCCCCACTGCTGTTGTGCCTGTAGATAGGGCGCCAAGGCACCGTGAAGAGCAGCAAGAGCTTTCAGGGCTGGGCCCTTCCTTGTGGGAGAAGGAGCCGGACGTTTGCCTTTTCGGCAAGAGGCTCTGCCGCAGCCGAGCGCCATGAGATATTGCGTCTCTGGGAAAGCACAGTTCCCCACTGCTGTTGTGCCTGTAGATAGGGCGCCAAGGCACCGTGAAGAGCAGCAAGAGCTTTCAGGGCTGGGCCCTTCCTTGTGGGAGAAGGAGCCGGACGTTTGCCTTTTCGGCAAGAGGCTCTGCCGCGGCCGAGCGCCATGAGATGTTGCGTCTCTGGGAAAGCACCGATCCCCACTGCTTTTGGGCCTGTAGATAGGGCGCCAAGGCACCGTGAAGAGCAGCAAGAGCTTTCAGGGCTGGGCCCTTCCTTGTGGGAGAAGGAGCCGGGACGTTTGCCTTTTCGGCAAGAGGCTGTGCCGAGGCCGAGCGCCATGAGATGTTGCGTCTCTGGGAAAGCACAGATCCCCACTGCTGTTGTGCCTGTAAATAGGGCGCCAAGGCACCGTGAAGAGCAGCAAGAGCTTTCAGGGCTGGGCCCTTCCTTGTGGGAGAAGGAGCCGGACGTTTGCCTTTTCGGCAAGAGGCTGTGCCGCGGCCGAGCGCCATGAGATGTTGCGTCTCTGGGGAAAGCACCGATCCCCTGTGCTGTTGTGCCTGTAGATAGGGCGCCAAGGCACCGTGAAGAGCAGCAAGAGCTTTCAGGGCTGGGCCCTTCCTTGTGGGAGAAGGGAGCCGGACGTTTGCCTTTTCGGCAAGAGGCTGTGCCGCGGCCGAGCGCCGTGAGATGTTGCGTCTCTGGGAAAGCACAGATCCCCACTGCTGTTGTGCCTGTAGATAGGGCGCCAAGGCACCGTGAAGAGCAGCAAGAGCTTTCAGGGCTGGGCCCTTCCTTGTGGGAGAAGGAGCCGGACGTTTGCCTTTTCGGCAAGAGGCTCTGCCGCGGCCGAGCGCCATGAGATGTTGCGTCTCTGGGAAAGCACAGATCCCCACTGCTGTTGTGCCTGTAGATAGGGCGCCAAGGCACCGTGAAGAGCAGCAAGAGCTTTCAGGGCTGGGCCCTTCCTTGTGGGAGAAGGAGCCGGACGTTTGCCTTTTCGGCAAGAGGCTCTGCCGCGGCCGAGCGCCATGAGATGTTGCGTCTCTGGGAAAGCACAGATCCCCACTGCTCTTGTGCCTGTAGATAGGGCGCCAAGGCACCGTGAAGAGCAGCAAGAGCTTTCAGGGCTGGGCCCTTCCTTGTGGGAGAAGGAGCCGGACGTTTGCCTTTTCGGCAAGAGGCTCTGCCGCGGCCGAGTGCCATGAGATGTTGCGTATCTGGGAAAGCACAGATCCCCACTGCTCTTGTGCCTGTAGATAGGGCGCCAAGGCACCATGAAGAGCAGCAAGAGCTTTCAGGGCTGGGCCCTTCCTTGTGGGAGAAGGAGCCGGACGTTTGCCTTTTCGGCAAGAGGCTCTGCCGCGGCCGAGCGCCATGAGATGTTGCGTCTCTGGGAAAGCACACATCCCCACTGCTGTTGTGCCTGTAGATAGGGCGCCAAGGCACCGTGAAGAGCAGCAAGAGCTTTCAGGGCTGGGCCCTTCCTTCTGGGAGAAGGAGCCGGACGTTTGCCTTGTCGGCAAGAGGCTGTGCCGCGGCCGAGCGCCATGAGATGTTGCGTCTCTGGGAAAGCACAGATCCCCACTGCTGTTGTGCCTGTAGATAGGGCGCCAAGGCACCGTGAAGAGCAGCAAGAGCTTTCAGGGCTGGGCCCTTCCTTGTGGGAGAAGGAGCCGGACGTTTGCCTTTTCGGCAAGAGGCTGTGCCGCGGCCGAGCGCCGTGAGATGTTGCGTCTCTGGGAAAGCACAGATCCCCACTGCTGTTGTGCCTGTAGATAGGGCGCCAAGGCACCGTGAAGAGCAGCAAGAGCTTTCAGGGCTGGGCCCTTCCTTGTGGGAGAAGGAGCCGGACGTTTGCCTTTTCGGCAAGAGGCTCTGCCGCGGCCGAGCACCATGAGATGTTGCGTCTCTGGGAAAGCACAGATCCCCACTGCTGTTGTGCCTGTAGATAGGGCAACAAGGCACCGTGAAGAGCAGCAAGAGCTTTCAGGGCTGGGCCCTTCCTTGTGGGAGAAGGAGCCGGACGTTTGCCTTTTCGGCAAGAGGCTCTGCCGCGGCCGAGCGCCGTGAGATGTTGCGTCTCTGGGAAAGCACAGATCCCCACTGCTGTTGTGCCTGTAGATAGGGCGCCAAGGCACCGTGAAGAGCAGCAAGAGCTTTCAGGGCTGGGCCCTTCCTTGTGGGAGAAGGAGCCGGACGTTTGCCTTTTCGGCAAGAGGCTCTGCCGCAGCCGAGCGCCATGAGATATTGCGTCTCTGGGAAAGCACAGTTCCCCACTGCTGTTGTGCCTGTAGATAGGGCGCCAAGGCACCGTGAAGAGCAGCAAGAGCTTTCAGGGCTGGACCCTTCCTTGTGGGAGAAGGAGCCGGACGTTTGCCTTTTCGGCAAGAGGCTCTGCCGCGGCCGAGCGCCATGAGATGTTGCGTCTCTGGGAAAGCACAGATCCCCAGTGCTGTTGTGCCTGTAGATAGGGCGCCAAGGCACCGTGAAGAGCAGCAAGAGCTTTCAGGGCTGGGCCCTTCCTTGTGGGAGAAGGAGCCGGACGTTTGCCTTGTCGGCAAGAGGCTCTGCCGCGGACGAGCGCCATGAGATGTTGCGTCTCTGGGAAAGCACAGATCCCCACTGCTGTTGTGCCTGTAGATAGGGCGCCAAGGCACCATGAAGAGCAGCAAGAGCTTTCAGGGCTGGGCCCTTCCTTGTGGGAGAAGGAGCCGGACGTTTGCCTTGTCGGCAAGAGGCTCTGCCGCGGCCGAGCGCCATGAGATGTTGCGTCTCTGGGAAAGCACAGATCCCCACTGCTGTTGTGCGTGTAGATAGGGCGCCAAGGCACCATGAAGAGCAGCAAGAGCTTTCAGGGCTGGGCCCTTCCTTCTGGGAGAAGGAGCCGGACGTTTGCCTTTTCGGCAAGAGGCTCTGCCGCGGCCGAGCGCCATGAGATGTTGCGTCTCTGGGAAAGCACCGATCCCCACTGCTTTTGGGCCTGTAGATAGGGCGCCAAGGCACCGTGAAGAGCAGCAAGAGCTTTCAGGGCTGGGCCCTTCCTTGTGGGAGAAGGAGCCGGACGTTTGCCTTTTCGGCAAGAGGCTGTGCCGAGGCCGAGCGCCATGAGATGTTGCGTCTCTGGGAAAGCACAGATCCCCACTGCTGTTGTGCCTGTAAATAGGGTGCCAAGGCACCGTGAAGAGCAGCAAGAGCTTTCAGGGCTGGGCCCTTCCTTGTGGGAGAAGGAGCCGGACGTTTGCCTTTTCGGCAAGAGGCTGTGCCGCGGCCGAGCGCCATGAGATGTTGCGTCTCTGGGAAAGCACCGATCCCCTGTGCTGTTGTGCCTGTAGATAGGGCGCCAAGGCACCGTGAAGAGCAGCAAGAGCTTTCAGGGCTGGGCCCTTCCTTGTGGGAGAAGGAGCCGGACGTTTGCCTTTTCGGCAAGAGGCTGTGCCGCGGCCGAGCGCCGTGAGATGTTGCGTCTCTGGGAAAGCACAGATCCCCACTGCTGTTGTGCCTGTAGATAGGGCGCCAAGGCACCGTGAAGAGCAGCAAGAGCTTTCAGGGCTGGGCCCTTCCTTGTGGGAGAAGGAGCCGGACGTTTGCCTTTTCGGCAAGAGGCTCTGCCGCGGCCGAGCGCCATGAGATGTTGCGTCTCTGGGAAAGCACAGATCCCCACTGCTGTTGTGCCTGTAGATAGGGCGCCAAGGCACCGTGAAGAGCAGCAAGAGCTTTCAGGGCTGGGCCCTTCCTTGTGGGAGAAGGAGCCGGACGTTTGCCTTTTCGGCAAGAGGCTCTGCCGCGGCCGAGCGCCATGAGATGTTGCGTCTCTGGGAAAGCACAGATCCCCACTGCTCTTGTGCCTGTAGATAGGGCGCCAAGGCACCGTGAAGAGCAGCAAGAGCTTTCAGGGCTGGGCCCTTCCTTGTGGGAGAAGGAGCCGGACGTTTGCCTTTTCGGCAAGAGGCTCTGCCGCGGCCGAGTGCCATGAGATGTTGCGTATCTGGGAAAGCACAGATCCCCACTGCTCTTGTGCCTGTAGATAGGGCGCCAAGGCACCATGAAGAGCAGCAAGAGCTTTCAGGGCTGGGCCCTTCCTTGTGGGAGAAGGAGCCGGACGTTTGCCTTTTCGGCAAGAGGCTCTGCCGCGGCCGAGCGCCATGAGATGTTGCGTCTCTGGGAAAGCACACATCCCCACTGCTGTTGTGCCTGTAGATAGGGCGCCAAGGCACCGTGAAGAGCAGCAAGAGCTTTCAGGGCTGGGCCCTTCCTTCTGGGAGAAGGAGCCGGACGTTTGCCTTGTCGGCAAGAGGCTCTGCCGCGGCCGAGCGCCATGAGATGTTGCGTCTCTGGGAAAGCACACATCCCCACTGCTGTTGTGCCTGTAGATAGGGCGCCAAGGCACCGTGAAGAGCAGCAAGAGCTTTCAGGGCTGGGCCCTTCCTTGTGGGAGAAGGAGCCGGACGTTTGCCTTTTCGGCAAGAGGCTGTGCCGCGGCCGAGCGCCGTGAGATGTTGCGTCTCTGGGAAAGCACAGATCCCCACTGCTGTTGTGCCTGTAGATAGGGCGCCAAGGCACCGTGAAGAGCAGCAAGAGCTTTCAGGGCTGGGCCCTTCCTTGTGGGAGAAGGAGCCGGACGTTTGCCTTTTCGGCAAGAGGCTCTGCCGCGGCCGAGCACCATGAGATGTTGCGTCTCTGGGAAAGCACAGATCCCCACTGCTGTTGTGCCTGTAGATAGGGCAACAAGGCACCGTGAAGAGCAGCAAGAGCTTTCAGGGCTGGGCCCTTCCTTGTGGGAGAAGGAGCCGGACGTTTGCCTTTTCGGCAAGAGGCTCTGCCGCGGCCGAGCGCCGTGAGATGTTGCGTCTCTGGGAAAGCACAGATCCCCACTGCTGTTGTGCCTGTAGATAGGGCGCCAAGGCACCGTGAAGAGCAGCAAGAGCTTTCAGGGCTGGGCCCTTCCTTGTGGGAGAAGGAGCCGGACGTTTGCCTTTTCGGCAAGAGGCTCTGCCGCAGCCGAGCGCCATGAGATATTGCGTCTCTGGGAAAGCACAGTTCCCCACTGCTGTTGTGCCTGTAGATAGGGCGCCAAGGCACCGTGAAGAGCAGCAAGAGCTTTCAGGGCTGGGCCCTTCCTTGTGGGAGAAGGAGCCGGACGTTTGCCTTTTCGGCAAGAGGCTCTGCCGCGGCCGAGCGCCATGAGATGTTGCGTCTCTGGGAAAGCACAGATCCCCAGTGCTGTTGTGCCTGTAGATAGGGCGCCAAGGCACCGTGAAGAGCAGCAAGAGCTTTCAGGGCTGGGCCCTTCCTTGTGGGAGAAGGAGCCGGACGTTTGCCTTGTCGGCAAGAGGCTCTGCCGCGGACGAGCGCCATGAGATGTTGCGTCTCTGGGAAAGCACAGATCCCCACTGCTGTTGTGCCTGTAGATAGGGCGCCAAGGCACCATGAAGAGCAGCAAGAGCTTTCAGGGCTGGGCCCTTCCTTGTGGGAGAAGGAGCCGGACGTTTGCCTTGTCGGCAAGAGGCTCTGCCGCGGCCGAGCGCCATGAGATGTTGCGTCTCTGGGAAAGCACAGATCCCCACTGCTGTTGTGCGTGTAGATAGGGCGCCAAGGCACCATGAAGAGCAGCAAGAGCTTTCAGGGCTGGGCCCTTCCTTCTGGGAGAAGGAGCCGGACGTTTGCCTTTTCGGCAAGAGGCTCTGCCGCGGCCGAGCGCCATGAGATGTTGCGTCTCTGGGAAAGCACAGATCCCCAGTGCTGTTGTGCCTGTAGATAGGGCGCCAAGGCACCGTGAAGAGCAGCAAGAGCTTTCAGGGCTGGGCCCTTCCTTGTGGGAGAAGGAGCCGGACGTTTGCCTTTTCGGCAAGAGGCTGTGCCGCGGCCGAGCGCCATGAGATGTTGCGTCTCTGGGAAAGCACAGATCCCCACTGCTGTTGTGCCTGTAGATAGGGCGCCAAGGCACCGTGAAGAGCAGCAAGAGCTTTCAGGGCTGGGCCCTTCCTTGTGGGAGAAGGAGCCGGACGTTTGCCTTTTCGGCAAGAGGCTCTGCCGCGGACGAGCGCCATGAGATGTTGCGTCTCTGGGAAAGCACAGATCCCCACTGCTGTTGTGCCTGTAGATAGGGCACCAAGGCACCGTGAAGAGCAGCAAGAGCTTTCAGGGCTGGGCCCTTCCTTGTGGGAGAAGGAGCCGGACGTTTGCCTTGTCGGCAAGAGGCTCTGCCGCGGCCGAGCGCCATGAGATGTTGCGTCTCTGGGAAAGCACAGATCCCCACTGCTGTTGTGCCTGTAGATAGGGCGCCAAGGCACCGTGAAGAGCAGCAAGAGCTTTCAGGGCTGGGCCCTTCCTTGTGGGAGAAGGAGCCGGACGTTTGCCTTTTCAGCAAGAGGCTGTGCCGCGGCCGAGCGCCGTGAGATGTTGCGTCTCTGGGAAAGCACAGATCCCCACTGCTGTTGTGCGTGTAGATAGGGCGCCAAGGCACCGTGAAGAGCAGCAAGAGCTTTCAGGGCTGGGCCCTTCCTCGTGGGAGAAGGAGCCGGACGTTTGCCTTTTCGGCAAGAGGCTGTGCCGCGGTCCGAGCGCCATGAGATGTTGCGTCTCTGGGAAAGCACAGATCCCCACTGCTGTTGTGCCTGTAGATAGGGCGCCAAGGCACCGTGAAGAGCAGCAAGAGCTTTCAGGGCTGGGCCCTTCCTCGTGGGAGAAGGAGCCGGACGTTTGCCTTTTCGGCAAGAGGCTGTGCCGCGGCCGAGCGCCATGAGATGTTGCGTCTCTGGGAAAGCACAGATCCCCAGTGCTGTTGTGCCTGTAGATAGGGCGCCAAGGCACTGTGAAGAGCAGCAAGAGCTTTCAGGGCTGGGCCCTTCCTTGTGGGAGAAGGAGCCGGACGTCTGCCTTTTCGGCAAGAGGCTCTGCCGCGGCCGAGCGCCATGAGATGTTGCGTCTCTGGGAAAGCACACATCCCCACTGCTGTTGTGCCTGTAGATAGGGCGCCAAGGCACCGTGAAGAGCAGCAAGAGCTTTCAGGGCTGGGCCCTTCCTTGTGGGAGAAGGAGCCGGACGTTTGCCTTTTCGGCAAGAGGCTCTGCCGCGGCCGAGCGCCATGAGATGTTGCGTCTCTGGGAAAGCACAGATCCCCACTGCTGTTGTGCCTGTAGATAGGGCGCCAAGGCACCGTGAGGAGCAGCAAGAGCTTTCAGGGCTGGGCCCTTCCTTGTGGGAGAAGGAGCCGGACGTTTGCCTTTTCGGCAAGAGGCTCTGCCGCGGCCGAGCGCCATGAGATGTTGCGTCTCTGGGAAAGCACAGATCCCCACTGCTGTTGTGCCTGTAGATAGGGCGCCAAGGCACCGTGAAGAGCAGCAAGAGCTTTCAGGGCTGGGCCCTTCCTTGTGGGAGAAGGAGCCGGACGTTTGCCTTTTCGGCAAGAGGCTCTGCCGCGGCCGAGCGCCATGAGATGTTGCGTCTCTGGGAAAGCACAGATCCCCAGTGCTGTTGTGCCTGTAGATAGGGCGCCAAGGCACCGTGAAGAGCAGCAAGAGCTTTCAGGGCTGGGCCCTTCCTTGTGGGAGAAGGAGCCGGACGTTTGCCTTTTCGGCAAGAGGCTCTGCCGCGGCCGAGCGCCATGAGATGTTGCGTCTCTGGGAAAGCACCGATCCCCACTGCTGTTGTGCCTGTAGGATAGGGCACCAAGGCACCGTGAAGAGCAGCAAGAGCTTTCAGGGCTGGGCCCTTCCTTGTGGGAGAAGGAGCCGGACGTTTGCCTTTTCGGCAAGAGGCTCTGCCGCGGCCGAGCCCCGTGAGATGTTGCGTCTCTGGGAAAGCACAGATCCCCACTGCTGTTGTGCCTGTAGATAGGGTGCCAAGGCACCGTGAAGAGCAGCAAGAGCTTTCAGGGCTGGGCCCTTCCTTGTGGGAGAAGGAGCCGGACGTTTGCCTTTTCGGCAAGAGGCACTGCCGCGGCCGAGCGCCGTGAGATGTTGCGTCTCTGGGAAAGCACAGATCCCCAGTGCTGTTGTGCCTGTAGATAGGGCGCCAAGGCACCGTGAAGAGCAGCGAGAGCTTTCAGGGCTGGGCCCTTCCTTGTGGGAGAAGGAGCCGGACGTTTGCCTTTTCGGCAAGAGGCACTGCCGCGGCCGAGCGCCATGAGATGTTGCGTCTCTGGGAAAGCACAGATCCCCACTGCTGTTGTGCCTGTAGATAGGGCGCCAAGGCACCGTGAAGAGCAGCAAGAGCTTTCAGGGCTGGGCCCTTCCTTGTGGGAGAAGGAGCCGGACGTTTGCCTTTTCGGCAAGAGGCTCTGCCGCGGCCGAGCGCCATGAGATGTTGCGTCTCTGGGAAAGCACAGATCCCCACTGCTGTTGTGCCTGTAGATAGGGCGCCAAGGCACCGTGAAGAGCAGCAAGAGCTTTCAGGGCTGGGCCCTTACCTGTGGGAGAAGGAGCCGGACGTTTGCCTTTTCGGCAAGAGGCTCTGCCGCGGCCGAGCGCCATGAGATGTTGCGTCTCTGGGAAAGCACAGATCCCCACTGCTCTTGTGCCTGTAGATAGGGCGCCAAGGCACCGTGAAGAGCAGCAAGAGCTTTCAGGGCTGGGCCCTTCCTTGTGGGAGAAGGAGCCGGACGTTTGCCTTTTCGGCAAGAGGCTCTGCCGCGGCCGAGCGCCATGAGATGTTGCGTCTCTGGGAAAGCACAGATCCCCACTGCTGTTGTGCCTGTAGATAGGGCGCCAAGGCACCGTGAAGAGCAGCAAGAGCTTTCAGGGCTGGGCCCTTCCTTGTGGGAGAAGGAGCTGGACGTTTGCCTTTTCGGCAAGAGGCTGTGCCGCGGGCTCGAGCGCCATGAGATGTTGCGTCTCTGGGAAAGCACAGATCCCCACTGCTGTTGTGCCTGTAGATAGGGCGCCAAGGCACCGTGAAGAGCAGCAAGAGCTTTCAGGGCTGGGCCCTTCCTTGTGGGAGAAGGAGCCGGACGTTTGCCTTTTCGGCAAGAGGCTCTGCCGCGGCCGAGCGCCGTGAGATGTTGCGTCTCTGGGAAAGCACAGATCCCCACTGCTGTTGTGCCTGTAGATAGGGCGCCAAGGCACCGTGAAGAGCAGCAAGAGCTTTCAGGGCTGGGCCCTTCCCTCTGGGAGAAGGAGCCGGACGTTTGCCTTTTCGCAAGAGGCTCTGCCGCGGCCGAGCGGCATGAGATGTTGCGTCTCTGGGAAAGCACAGATCCCCACTGCTGTTGTGCCTGTAGATAGGGCACCAAGGCACCGTGAAGAGCAGCAAGAGCTTTCAGGGCTGGGCCCTTCCTTGTGGGAGAAGGAGCCGGACGTTTGCCTTTTCGGCAAGAGGCTGTGCCGCGGCCGAGCGGCATGAGATGTTGCGTCTCCTGGAAAGCACAGATCCCCACTGCTGTTGTGCCTGTAGATAGGGCGCCAAGGCACCGTGAAGAGCAGCAAGAGCTTTCAGGGCTGGGCCCTTCCTTCTGGGAGAAGGAGCCGGACGTTTGCCTTGTCGGCAAGAGGCTCTGCCGCGGCCGAGCGCCATGAGATGTTGCGTCTCTGGGAAAGCACAGATCCCCAGTGCTGTTGTGCCTGTAGATAGGGCGCCAAGGCACCGTGAAGAGCAGCAAGAGCTTTCAGGGCTGGGCCCTTCCTTGTGGGAGAAGGAGCCGGACGTTTGCCTTTTCGGCAAGAGGCTGTGCCGCGGCCGAGCGTCGTATGATGTTGCGTCTCTGGGAAAGCACAGATCCCCACTGCTGTTGTGCCTGTAGATAGGGCGCCAAGGCACCGTGAAGAGCAGCAAGAGCTTTCAGGGCTGGGCCCTTCCTTGTGGGAGAAGGAGCCGGACGTTTGCCTTTTCGGCAAGAGGCTCTGCCGCAGCCGAGCGCCATGAGATGTTGCGTCTCTGGGAAAGCACAGTTCCCAACTGCTGTTGTGCCTGTAGATAGGGCGCCAAGGCACCGTGAAGAGCAGCAAGAGCTTTCAGGGCTGGGCCCTTCCTTGTGGGAGAAGGAGCCGGACGTTTGCCTTTTCGGCAAGAGGCTGTGCCGCGGCCGAGCGCCATGAGATGTTGCGTCTCTGGGAAAGCACAGATCCCCACTGCTGTTGTGCCTGTAGATAGGGCGCCAAGGCACCGTGAAGAGCAGCAAGAGCTTTCAGGGCTGGGCCCTTCCTTGTGGGAGAAGGAGCCGGACGTTTGCCTTTTCGGCAAGAGGCTCTGCCGCGGCCGAGCGCCATGAGATGTTGCGTCTCTGGGAAAGCACAGATCCCCAGTGCTGTTGTGCCTGTAGATAGGGCGCCAAGGCACCGTGAAGAGCAGCAAGAGCTTTCAGGGCTGGGCCCTTCCTTCTGGGAGAAGGAGCCGGACGTTTGCCTTTTCGGCAAGAGGCTGTGCCGCGGGCCGAGCGCCGTGAGATGTTGCCTCTCTGGGAAAGCACAGATCCCCACTGCTGTTGTGCCTGTAGATAGGGCGCCAAGGCACCGTGAAGAGCAGCAAGAGCTTTCAGGGCTGGGCCCTTCCTTGTGGGAGAAGGAGCCGGACGTTTGCCTTTTCGGCAAGAGGCTCTGCCGCGGCCGAGCACCATGAGATGTTGCGTCTCTGGGAAAGCACAGATCCCCACTGCTGTTGTGCCTGTAGATAGGGCGCCAAGGCACCGTGAAGAGCAGCAAGAGCTTTCAGGGCTGGGCCCTTCCTTGTGGGAGAAGGAGCCGGACGTTTGCCTTTTCGGCAAAGAGGCTCTGCCGCAGCCGAGCGCCATGAGATATTGCGTCTCTGGGAAAGCACAGTTCCCCACTGCTGTTGTGCCTGTAGATAGGGCGCCAAGGCACCGTGAAGAGCAGCAAGAGCTTTCAGGGCTGGGCCCTTCCTTGTGGGAGAAGGAGCCGGACGTTTGCCTTTTCGGCAAGAGGCTCTGACGCGGCCGAGCGCCATGAGATGTTGCGTCTCTGGGAAAGCACAGATCCCCACTGCTGTTGTGCCTGTAGATAGGGCGCCAAGGCACCATGAAGAGCAGCAAGAGCTTTCAGGGCTGGGCCCTTCCTTGTGGGAGAAGGAGCCGGACGTTTGCCTTTTCGGCAAGAGGCTCTGCCGCGGCCGAGCGCCGTGAGATGTTGCGTCTCTGGGAAAGCACAGATCCCCACTGCTGTTGTGCCTGTAGATAGGGCGCCAAGGCACCGTGAAGAGCAGCAAGAGCTTTCAGGGCTGGGCCCTTCCCTCTGGGAGAAGGAGCCGGACGTTTGCCTTTTCGGCAAGAGGCTCTGCCGCGGCCGAGCGGCATGAGATGTTGCGTCTCTGGGAAAGCACAGATCCCCACTGCTGTTGTGCCTGTAGATAGGGCGCCAAGGCACCGTGAAGAGCAGCAAGAGCTTTCAGGGCTGGGCCCTTCCTTGTGGGAGAAGGAGCCGGACGTTTGCCTTTTCGGCAAGAGGCTCTGCCGCAGCCGAGCGCCATGAGATGTTGCGTCTCTGGGAAAGCACAGTTCCCCACTGCTGTTTTGCCTGTAGATAGGGCGCCAAGGCACCGTGAAGAGCAGCAAGAGCTTTCAGGGCTGGGCCCTTCCTTGTGGGAGAAGGAGCCGGACGTTTGCCTTTTCGGCAAGAGGCTGTGCCGCGGCCGAGCGCCATGAGATGTTGCGTCTCTGGGAAAGCACAGATCCCCAGTGCTGTTGTGCCTGTAGATAGGGCGCCAAGGCACCGTGAAGAGCAGCAAGAGCTTTCAGGGCTGGGCCCTTCCTTGTGGGAGAAGGAGCCGGACGTTTGCCTTTTCGGCAAGAGGCTCTGCCGCGGATGAGCGCCATGAGATGTTGCGTCTCTGGGAAAGCACAGATCCCCACTGCTGTTGTGCCTGTAGATAGGGCGCCAAGGCACCGTGAAGAGCAGCAAGAGCTTTCAGGGCTGGGCCCTTCCTTCTGGGAGAAGGAGCCGGACGTTTGCCTTTTCGGCAAGAGGCTCTGCCGCGGCCGAGCGCCGTGAGATGTTGCGTCTCTGGGAAAGCACAGATCCCCACTGCTGTTGTGCCTGTAGATAGGGCGCCAAGGCACCGTGAAGAGCAGCAAGAGCTTTCAGGGCTGGGCCCTTCCTTGTGGGAGAAGGAGCCGGACGTTTGCCTTTTCGGCAAGAGGCTCTGCCGCAGCCGAGCGCCATGAGATATTGCGTCTCTGGGAAAGCACAGTTCCCCACTGCTGTTGTGCCTGTAGATAGGGCGCCAAGGCACCGTGAAGAGCAGCAAGAGCTTTCAGGGCTGGGCCCTTCCTTGTGGGAGAAGGAGCCGGACGTTTGCCTTTTCGGCAAGAGGCTCTGCCGCGGCCGAGCGGCATGAGATGTTGCGTCTCTGGGAAAGCACAGATCCCCACTGCTGTTGTGCCTGTAGATAGGGCGCCAAGGCACCGTGAAGAGCAGCAAGAGCTTTCAGGGCTGGGCCCTTCCTTCTGGGAGAAGGAGCCGGACGTTTGCCTTTTCGGCAAGAGGCTCTGCCGCTGCCGAGCGCCATGAGATGTTGCGTCTCTGGGAAAGCACAGATCCCCACTGCTGTTGTGCGTGTAGATAGGGCGCCAAGGCACCGTGAAGAGCAGCAAGAGCTTTCAGGGCTGGGCCCTTCCTTCTGGGAGAAGGAGCCGGACGTTTGCCTTTTCGGCAAGAGGCTCTGCCGCGGCCGAGCGCCATGAGATGTTGCGTCTCTGGGAAAGCACAGATCCCCAGTGCTGTTGTGCCTGTAGATAGGGCGCCAAGGCACCGTGAAGAGCAGCAAGAGCTTTCAGGGCTGGGCCCTTCCTTGTGGGAGAAGGAGCCGGACGTTTGCCTTTTCGGCAAGAGGCTCTGCCGCGGCCGAGCGCCATGAGATGTTGCGTCTCTGGGAAAGCACCGATCCCCACTGCTGTTGTGCCTGTAGATAGGGCGCCAAGGCACCGTGAAGAGCAGCAAGAGCTTTCAGGGCTGGGCCCTTCCTTGTGGGAGAAGGAGCCGGACGTTTGCCTTTTCGGCAAGAGGCTCTGCCGCAGCCGAGCGCCATGAGATGTTGCGTCTCTGGGAAAGCACAGTTCCCCACTGCTGTTGTGCCTGTAGATAGGGCGCCAAGGCACCGTGAAGAGCAGCAAGAGCTTTCAGGGCTGGGCCCTTCCTTGTGGGAGAAGGAGCCGGACGTTTGCCTTTTCGGCAAGAGGCTCTGACGCGGCCGAGCGCCATGAGATGTTGCGTCTCTGGGAAAGCACAGATCCCCACTGCTGTTGTGCCTGTAGATAGGGCGCCAAGGCACCATGAAGAGCAGCAAGAGCTTTCAGGGCTGGGCCCTTCCTTGTGGGAGAAGGAGCCGGACGTTTGCCTTTTTGGCAAGAGGCTCTGCCGCGGCCGAGCGCCATGAGATGTTGCGTCTCTGGGAAAGCACAGATCCCCACTGCTGTTGTGCGTGTAGATAGGGCGCCAAGGCACCGTGAAGAGCAGCAAGAGCTTTCAGGCCTGGGCCCTTCCTTCTGGGAGAAGGAGCCGGACGTTTGCCTTTTCGGCAAGAGGCTCTGCCGCGGCCGAGCGGCATGAGATGTTGCGTCTCTGGGAAAGCACAGATCCCCAGTGCTGTTGTGCCTGTAGATAGGGCTCCAAGGCACCGTGAAGAGCAGCAAGAGCTTTCAGGGCTGGGCCCTTCCTTGTGGGAGAAGGAGCCGGACGTTTGCCTTTTCGGCAAGAGGCTCTGCCGCGGCCGAGCGGCATGAGATGTTGCGTCTCTGGGAAAGCACAGATCCCCACTGCTGTTGTGCCTGTAGATAGGGCGCCAAGGCACCGTGAAGAGCAGCAAGAGCTTTCAGGGCTGGGCCCTTCCTTGTGGGAGAAGGAGCCGGACGTTTGCCTTTTCGGCAAGAGGCTCTGCCGCGGCCGAGCGCCATGAGATGTTGCGTCTCTGGGAAAGCACAGATCCCCAGTGCTGTTGTGCCTGTAGATAGGGCGCCAAGGCACCGTGAAGAGCAGCAAGAGCTTTCAGGGCTGGGCCCTTCCTTGTGGGAGAAGGAGCCGGACGTTTGCCTTTTCGGCAAGAGGCTCTGCCGCAGCCGAGCGCCATGAGATGTTGCGTCTCTGGGAAAGCACAGTTCCCCACTGCTGTTGTGCCTGTAGATAGGGCGCCAAGGCACCGTGAAGAGCAGCAAGAGCTTTCAGGGCTGGGCCCTTCCTTGTGGGAGAAGGAGCCGGACGTTTGCCTTTTCGGCAAGAGGCTCTGCCGCGGCCGAGCGCCATGAGATGTTGCGTCTCTGGGAAAGCACAGATCCCCACTGCTGTTGTGCCTGTAGATAGGGCGCCAAGGCACCGTGAAGAGCAGCAAGAGCTTTCAGGGCTGGGCCCTTCCTTGTGGGAGAAGGAGCCGGACGTTTGCCTTTTCGGCAAGAGGCTCTGCCGCGGATGAGCGCCATGAGATGTTGCGTCTCTGGGAAAGCACAGATCCCCACTGCTGTTGTGCCTGTAGATAGGGCGCCAAGGCACCGTGAAGAGCAGCAAGAGCTTTCAGGGCTGGGCCCTTCCTTCTGGGAGAAGGAGCCGGACGTTTGCCTTTTCGGCAAGAGGCTCTGCCGCGGCCGAGCGCCGTGAGATGTTGCGTCTCTGGGAAAGCACAGATCCCCACTGCTGTTGTGCCTGTAGATAGGGCGCCAAGGCACCGTGAAGAGCAGCAAGAGCTTTCAGGGCTGGGCCCTTCCTTGTGGGAGAAGGAGCCGGACGTTTGCCTTTTCGGCAAGAGGCTCTGCCGCAGCCGAGCGCCATGAGATATTGCGTCTCTGGGAAAGCACAGATCCCCACTGCTGTTGTGCCTGTAGATAGGGCGCCAAGGCACCGTGAAGAGCAGCAAGAGCTTTCAGGGCTGGGCCCTTCCTTGTGGGAGAAGGAGCCGGACGTTTGCCTTTTCGGCAAGAGGCTCTGCCGCGGCCGAGCGCCGTGAGATGTTGCGTCTCTGGGAAAGCACAGATCCCCAGTGCTGTTGTGCCTGTAGATAGGGCGCCAAGGCACCGTGAAGAGCAGCAAGAGCTTTCAGGGCTGGGCCCTTCCTTGTGGGAGAAGGAGCCGGACGTTTGCCTTGTCGGCAAGAGGCTCTGCCGCGGCCGAGCGCCATGAGATGTTGCGTCTCTGGGAAAGCACAGATCCCCACTGCTGTTGTGCCTGTAGATAGGGCGCCAAGGCACCATGAAGAGCAGCAAGAGCTTTCAGGGCTGGGCCCTTCCTTCTGGGAGAAGGAGCCGGACGTTTGCCTTGTCGGCAAGAGGCTCTGCCGCGGCCGAGCGCCATGAGATGTTGCGTCTCTGGGAAAGCACAGATCCCCACTGCTGTTGTGCGTGTAGATAGGGCGCCAAGGCACCGTGAAGAGCAGCAAGAGCTTTCAGGGCTGGGCCCTTCCTTGTGGGAGAAGGAGCCGGACGTTTGCCTTTTCGGCAAGAGGCTCTGCCGCGGCCGAGCGCCATGAGATGTTGCGTCTCTGGGAAAGCATAGATCCCCAGTGCTGTTGTGCCTGTAGATAGGGCGCCAAGGCACCGTGAAGAGCAGCAAGAGCTTTCAGGGCTGGGCCCTTCCTTCTGGGAGAAGGAGCCGGACGTTTGCCTTTTCGGCAAGAGGCTCTGCCGCGGCCGAGCGGCATGAGATGTTGCGTCTCTGGGAAAGCACAGATCCCCACTGCTGTTGTGCCTGTAGATAGGGCGCCAAGGCACCATGAAGAGCAGCAAGAGCTTTCAGGGCTGGGCCCTTCCTTGTGGGAGAAAGAGCCGGACGTTTGCCTTTTCGGCAAGAGGCTCTGCCGCAGCCGAGCGCCATGAGATGTTGCGTCTCTGGGAAAGCACAGATCCCCACTGCTGTTGTGCCTGTAGATAGGGCGCCAAGGCACCGTGAAGAGCAGCAAGAGCTTTCAGGGCTGGGCCCTTCCTTGTGGGAGAAGGAGCCGGACGTTTGCCTTTTCGGCAAGAGGCTCTGCCGCGGCCGAGCGCCATGAGATGTTGCGTCTCTGGGAAAGCACCGATCCCCACTGCTGTTGTGCCTGTAGATAGGGCGCCAAGGCACCGTGAAGAGCAGCAAGAGCTTTCAGGGCTGGGCCCTTCCTTGTGGGAGAAGGAGCCGGACGTTTGCCTTTTCGGCAAGAGGCTCTGCCGCGGACGACCGCCATGAGATGTTGCGTCTCTGGGAAAGCACAGATCCCCACTGCTGTTGTGCCTGTAGATAGGGCGCCAAGGCACCGTGAAGAGCAGCAAGAGCTTTCAGGGCTGGGCCCTTCCTTCTGGGAGAAGGAGCCGGACGTTTGCCTTTTCGGCAAGAGGCTGTGCCGCGGCCGAGCGCCGTGAGATGTTGCGTCTCTGGGAAAGCACAGATCCCCACTGCTGTTGTGCCTGTAGATAGGGCGCCAAGGCACCATGAAGAGCAGCAAGAGCTTTCAGGGCTGGGCCCTTCCTTGTGGGAGAAGGAGCCGGACGCTTGCCTTTTCGGCAAGAGGCTCTGCCGCGGCCGAGCGCCATGAGATGTTGCGTCTCTGGGAAAGCACAGATCCCCACTGCTGTTGTGCCTGTAGATAGGGCGCCAAGGCACCGTGAAGAGCAGCAAGAGCTTTCAGGGCTGGGCCCTTCCTTGTGGGAGAAGGAGCCGGACGTTTGCCTTTTCGGCAAGAGGCTCTGCCGCAGCCGAGCGCCATGAGATATTGCGTCTCTGGGAAAGCACAGATCCCCACTGCTGTTGTGCCTGTAGATAGGGCGCCAAGGCACCGTGAAGAGCAGCAAGAGCTTTCAGGGCTGGGCCCTTCCTTGTGGGAGAAGGAGCCGGACGTTTGCCTTTTCGGCAAGAGGCTCTGCCGCGGATGAGCGCCATGAGATGTTGCGTCTCTGGGAAAGCACAGATCCCCACTGCTGTTGTGCCTGTAGATAGGGCGCCAAGGCACCGTGAAGAGCAGCAAGAGCTTTCAGGGCTGGGCCCTTCCTTGTGGGAGAAGGAGCCGGAAGTTTGCCTTTTCGGCAAGAGGCTCTGCCGCGGCCGAGCGCCGTGAGATGTTGCGTCTCTGGGAAAGCACAGATCCCCACTGCTGTTGTGCCTGTAGATAGGGCGCCAAGGCACCGTGAAGAGCAGCAAGAGCTTTCAGGGCTGGGCCCTTCCTTGTGGGAGAAGGAGCCGGACGTTTGCCTTTTCGGCAAGAGGCTCTGCCGCAGCCGAGCGCCATGAGATATTGCGTCTCTGGGAAAGCACAGTTCCCCACTGCTGTTGTGCCTGTAGATAGGGCGCCAAGGCACCGTGAAGAGCAGCAAGAGCTTTCAGGGCTGGGCCCTTCCTTGTGGGAGAAGGAGCCGGACGTTTGCCTTTTCGGCAAGAGGCTCTGACGCGGCCGAGCGCCATGAGATGTTGCGTCTCTGGGAAAGCACAGATCCCCACTGCTGTTGTGCCTGTAGATAGGGCGCCAAGGCACCGTGAAGAGCAGCAAGAGCTTTCAGGGCTGGGCCCTTCCTTGTGGGAGAAGGAACCGGACGTTTGCCTTGTCGGCAAGAGGCTCTGCCGCGGCCGAGCGCCATGAGATGTTGCGTCTCTGGGAAAGCACAGATCCCCACTGCTGTTGTGCCTGTAGATAGGGCGCCAAGGCACCGTGAAGAGCAGCAAGAGCTTTCAGGGCTGGGCCCTTCCTTCTGGGAGAAGGAGCCGGACGTTTGCCTTGTCGGCAAGAGGCTCTGCCGCGGCCGAGCGCCATGAGATGTTGCGTCTCTGGGAAAGCACAGATCCCCACTGCTGTTGTGCGTGTAGATAGGGCGCCAAGGCACCGTGAAGAGCAGCAAGAGCTTTCAGGGCTGGGCCCTTCCTTCTGGGAGAAGGAGCCGGACGTTTGCCTTTTCGGCAAGAGGCTCTGCCGCGGCCGAGCGGCATGAGATGTTGCGTCTCTGGGAAAGCACAGATCCCCACTGCTGTTGTGCCTGTAGATAGGGCGCCAAGGCACCGTGAAGAGCAGCAAGAGCTTTCAGGGCTGGGCCCTTCCTTGTGGGAGAAGGAACCGGACGTTTGCCTTGTCGGCAAGAGGCTCTGCCGCGGCCGAGCGCCATGAGATGTTGCGTCTCTGGGAAAGCACAGATCCCCACTGCTGTTGTGCCTGTAGATAGGGCGCCAAGGCACCATGAAGAGCAGCAAGAGCTTTCAGGGCTGGGCCCTTCCTTCTGGGAGAAGGAGCCGGACGTTTGCCTTGTCGGCAAGAGGCTCTGCCGCGGCCGAGCGCCATGAGATGTTGCGTCTCTGGGAAAGCACAGATCCCCACTGCTGTTGTGCGTGTAGATAGGGCGCCAAGGCACCGTGAAGAGCAGCAAGAGCTTTCAGGGCTGGGCCCTTCCTTCTGGGAGAAGGAGCCGGACGTTTGCCTTTTTGGCAAGAGGCTCTGCCGCGGCCGAGCGGCATGAGATGTTGCGTCTCTGGGAAAGCACAGATCCCCAGTGCTGTTGTGCCTGTAGATAGGGCGCCAAGGCACCGTGAAGAGCAGCAAGAGCTTTCAGGGCTGGGCCCTTCCTTGTGGGAGAAGGAGCCGGACGTTTGCCTTTTCGGCAAGAGGCTCTGCCGCGGCCGAGCGCCATGAGATGTTGCGTCTCTGGGAAAGCACAGATCCCCACTGCTGTTGTGCCTGTAGATAGGGCGCCAAGGCACCGTGAAGAGCAGCAAGAGCTTTCAGGGCTGGGCCCTTCCTTGTGGGAGAAGGAGCCGGACGTTTGCCTTTTCGGCAAGAGGCTCTGCCGCGGCCGAGCGCCATGAGATGTTGCGTCTCTGGGAAAGCACAGATCCCCACTGCTGTTGTGCCTGTAGATAGGGCGCCAAGGCACCGTGAAGAGCAGCAAGAGCTTTCAGGGCTGGGCCCTTCCTTGTGGGAGAAGGAGCCGGACGTTTGCCTTTTCGGCAAGAGGCTCTGCCGCAGCCGAGCGCCATGAGATATTGCGTCTCTGGGAAAGCACAGATCCCCACTGCTGTTGTGCCTGTAGATAGGGCGCCAAGGCACCGTGAAGAGCAGCAAGAGCTTTCAGGGCTGGGCCCTTCCTTGTGGGAGAAGGAGCCGGACGTTTGCCTTGTCGGCAAGAGGCTCTGCCGCGGACGAGCGCCATGAGATGTTGCGTCTCTGGGAAAGCACAGATCCCCACTGCTGTTGTGCCTGTAGATAGGGCGCCAAGGCACCGTGAAGAGCAGCAAGAGCTTTCAGGGCTGGGCCCTTCCTTGTGGGAGAAGGAGCCGGACGTTTGCCTTTTCGGCAAGAGGCTCTGCCGCGGCCGAGCGGCATGAGATGTTGCGTCTCTGGGAAAGCACAGATCCCCACTGCTGTTGTGCCTGTAGATAGGGCGCCAAGGCACCATGAAGAGCAGCAAGAGCTTTCAGGGCTGGGCCCTTCCTTCTGGGAGAAGGAGCCGGACGTTTGCCTTTTCGGCAAGAGGCTCTGCCGCGGCCGAGCGCCATGAGATGTTGCGTCTCTGGGAAAGCACAGATCCCCACTGCTGTTGTGCCTGTAGATAGGGCGCCAAGGCACCGTGAAGAGCAGCAAGAGCTTTCAGGGCTGGGCCCTTCCTTGTGGGAGAAGGAGCCGGACGTTTGCCTTTTCGGCAAGAGGCTCTGCCGCAGCCGAGCGCCATGAGATATTGCGTCTCTGGGAAAGCCCAGATCCCCACTGCTGTTGTGCCTGTAGATAGGGCGCCAAGGCACCGTGAAGAGCAGCAAGAGCTTTCAGGGCTGGGCCCTTCCTTGTGGGAGAAGGAGCCGGACGTTTGCCTTGTCGGCAAGAGGGTCTGCCGCGGACGAGCGCCATGAGATGTTGCGTCTCTGGGAAAGCACAGATCCCCACTGCTGTTGTGCCTGTAGATAGGGCGCCAAGGCACCGTGAAGAGCAGCAAGAGCTTTCAGGGCTGGGCCCTTCCTCGTGGGAGAAGGAGCCGGACGTTTGCCTTGTCGGCAAGAGGCTCTGCCGCGGCCGAGCGCCATGAGATGTTGCGTCTCTGGGAAAGCACAGATCCCCACTGCTGTTGTGCGTGTAGATAGGGCGCCAAGGCACCGTGAAGAGCAGCAAGAGCTTTCAGGGCTGGGCCCTTCCTTCTGGGAGAAGGAGCCGGACGTTTGCCTTGTCGGCAAGAGGCTCTGCCGCGGCCGAGCGCCATGAGATGTTGCGTCTCTGGGAAAGCACAGATCCCCACTGCTGTTGTGCCTGTAGATAGGGCGCCAAGGCACCGTGAAGAGCAGCAAGAGCTTTCAGGGCTGGGCCCTTCCTTGTGGGAGAAGGAGCCGGACGTTTGCCTTTTCGGCAAGAGGCTGTGCCGCGGCCGAGCGCCGTGAGATGTTGCGTCTCTGGGAAAGCACAGATCCCCACTGCTGTTGTGCCTGTAGATAGGGCGCCAAGGCACCGTGAAGAGCAGCAAGAGCTTTCAGGGCTGGGCACTTCCTTGTGGGAGAAGGAGCCGGACGTTTGCCTTTTCGGCAAGAGGCTGTGCCGCGGCCGAGCGCCGTGAGATGTTGCGTCTCTGGGAAAGCACAGATCCCCACTGCTGTTGTGCGTGTAGATAGGGTGCCAAGGCACCGTGAAGAGCAGCAAGAGCTTTCAGGGCTGGGCCCTTCCTCGTGGGAGAAGGAGCCGGACGTTTGCCTTTTCGGCAAGAGGCTCTGCCGCGGCCGTGCGCCATGAGATGTTGCGTCTCTGGGAAAGCACAGATCCCCACTGCTGTTGTGCCTGTAGATAGGGCGCCAAGGCACCGTGAAGAGCAGCAAGAGCTTTCAGGGCTGGGCCCTTCCTTCTGGGAGAAGGAGCCGGACGTTTGCCTTTTCGGCAAGAGGCTCTGCCGCGGCCGAGCGCCATGAGATGTTGCGTCTCTGGGAAAGCACAGATCCCCAGTGCTGTTGTGCCTGTAGATAGGGCGCCAAGGCACTGTGAAGAGCAGCAAGAGCTTTCAGGGCTGGGCCCTTCCTTGTGGGAGAAGGAGCCGGACGTTTGCCTTTTCGGCAAGAGTCTCTGGCGCGGCCGAGCGCCATGAGATGTTGCGTCTCTGGGAAAGCACAGATCCCCACTGCTGTTGTGCCTGTAGATAGGGCGCCAAGGCACCGTGAAGAGCAGCAAGAGCTTTCAGGGCTGGGCCCTTCCTTGTGGGAGAAGGAGCCGGACGTTTGCCTTTTCGGCAAGAGTCTCTGCCGCGGCCGAGCGCCATGAGATGTTGCGTCTCTGGGAAAGCACAGATCCCCACTGCTGTTGTGCCTGTAGATAGGGCGCCAAGGCACCGTGAGGAGCAGCAAGAGCTTTCAGGGCTGGGCCCTTCCTTGTGGGAGAAGGAGCCGGACGTTTGCCTTTTCGGCAAGAGGCTGTGCCGCGGCCGAGCGGCATGAGATGTTGCGTCTCTGGGAAAGCACAGATCCCCACTGCTGTTGTGCCTGTAGATAGGGCGCCAAGGCACCGTGAAGAGCAGCAAGAGCTTTCAGGGCTGGGCCCTTCCTTGTGGGAGAAGGAGCCGGACGTTTGCCTTTTCGGCAAGAGGCACTGCCGCGGCCGAGCGCCGTGAGATGTTGCGTCTCTGGGAAAGCACAGATCCCCACTGCTGTTGTGCCTGTAGATAGGGCGCCAAGGCACCGTGAAGAGCATCGAGAGCTTTCAGGGCTGGGCCCTTCCTTGTGGGAGAAGGAGCCGGACGTTTGCCTTTTCGGCAAGAGGCTCTGCCGCGGCCGAGCGCCATGAGATGTTGCGTCTCTGGGAAAGCACAGATCCCCACTGCTGTTGTGCCTGTAGATAGGGCACCAAGGCACCGTGAAGAGCAGCAAGAGCTTTCAGGGCTGGGCCCTTCCTTGTGGGAGAAGGAGCCGGACGTTTGCCTTTTCGGCAAGAGGCTCTGCCGCGGCCGAGCGCCATGAGATGTTGCGTCTCTGGGAAAGCACCGATCCCCACTGCTGTTGTGCCTGTAGATAGGGCGCCAAGGCACCGTGAAGAGCAGCAAGAGCTTTCAGGGCTGGGCCCTTCCTTCTGGGAGAAGGAGCCGGACGTTTGCCTTTTCGGCAAGAGGCTCTGCCGCGGCCGAGCGCCATGAGATGTTGCGTCTCTGGGAAAGCACAGATCCCCACTGCTGTTGTGCCTGTAGATAGGGCACCAAGGCACCGTGAAGAGCAGCAAGAGCTTTCAGGGCTGGGCCCTTCCTTGTGGGAGAAGGAGCCGGACGTTTGCCTTTTCGGCAAGAGGCACTGCCGCGGCCGAGCGCCATGAGATGTTGCGTCTCTGGGAAAGCACAGATCCCCAGTGCTGTTGTGCCTGTAGATAGGGCGCCAAGGCACCGTGAAGAGCAGCAAGAGCTTTCAGGGCTGGGCCCTTCCTTGTGGGAGAAGGAGCCGGACGTTTGCCTTTTCGGCAAGAGGCTCTGCCGCGGCCGAGCGCCGTGAGATGTTGCGTCTCTGGGAAAGCACAGATCCCCACTGCTGTTGTGCCTGTAGATAGGGCGCCAAGGCACCGTGAAGAGCAGCAAGAGCTTTCAGGGCTGGGCCCTTCCTTGTGGGAGAAGGAGCCGGACGTTTGCCTTTTCGGCAAGAGGCACTGCCGCGGCAGAGCGCCGTGAGATGTTGCGTCTCTTGGAAAGCACAGATCCCCACTGCTGTTGTGCCTGTAGATAGGGCGCCAAGGCACCGTGAAGAGCAGCAAGAGCTTTCAGGGCTGGGCCCTTCCTTGTGGGAGAAGGAGCCGGACGTTTGCCTTTTCGGCAAGAGGCACTGCCGCGGCCGAGCGCCATGAGATGTTGCGTCTCTGGGAAAGCACAGATCCCCACTGCTGTTGTGCCTGTAGATAGGGCGCCAAGGCACCGTGAAGAGCAGCAAGAGCTTTCAGGGCTGGGCCCTTCCTTGTGGGAGAAGGAGCCGGACGTTTGCCTTTTCGGCAAGAGGCTCTGCCGCGGCCGAGCGCCATGAGATGTTGCGTCTCTGGGAAAGCACCGATCCCCACTGCTGTTGTGCCTGTAGATAGGGCGCCAAGGCACCGTGAAGAGCAGCAAGAGCTTTCAGGGCTGGGCCCTTCCCTCTGGGAGAAGGAGCCGGACGTTTGCCTTTTCGGCAAGAGGCTCTGCCGCGGCCGAGCGCCATGAGATGTTGCGTCTCTGGGAAAGCACAGATCCCCAGTGCTGTTGTGCCTGTAGATAGGGCGCCAAGGCACCGTGAAGAGCAGCAAGAGCTTTCAGGGCTGGGCCCTTCCTTGTGGGAGAAGGAGCCGGACGTTTGCCTTTTCGGCAAGAGGCTCTGACGCGGCCGAGCGCCATGAGATGTTGCGTCTCTGGGAAAGCACCGATCCCCTGTGCTGTTGTGCCTGTAGATAGGGCGCCAAGGCACCGTGAAGAGCAGCAAGAGCTTTCAGGGCTGGGCCCTTCCTTGTGGGAGAAGGAGCCGGACGTTTGCCTTTTCGGCAAGAGGCTGTGCCGCGGCCGAGCGCCATGAGATGTTGCGTCTCTGGGAAAGCACAGATCCCCACTGCTGTTGTGCCTGTAGATAGGGCGCCAAGGCACCGTGAAGAGCAGCAAGAGCTTTCAGGGCTGGGCCCTTCCTTGTGGGAGAAGGAGCCGGACGTTTGCCTTTTCGGCAAGAGGCTGTGCTGCGGCCGAGCGCCGTGAGATGTTGCGTCTCTGGGAAAGCACAGATCGCCACTGCTGTTGTGCCTGTAGATAGGGCGCCAAGGCACCGTGAGGAGCAGTGAGAGCTTTCAGGGCTGGGCCCTTCCTTGTGGGAGAAGGAGCCGGACGTTTGCCTTTTCGGCAAGAGGCTCTGCCGCGGCCGAGCGCCATGAGATGTTGCGTCTCTGGGAAAGCACAGATCCCCAGTGCTGTTGTGCCTGTAGATAGGGCGCCAAGGCACCGTGAAGAGCAGCAAGAGCTTTCAGGGCTGGGCCCTTCCTTGTGGGAGAAGGAGCCGGACGTTTGCCTTTTCGGCAAGAGGCACTGCCGCGGCCGAGCGCCATGAGATGTTGCGTCTCTGGGAAAGCACAGATCCCCACTGCTGTTGTGCCTGTAGATAGGGCGCCAAGGCACCGTGAAGAGCAGCAAGAGCTTTCAGGGCTGGGCCCTTCCTTGTGGGAGAAGGAGCCGGACGTTTGCCTTTTCGGCAAGAGGCACTGCCGCGGCCGAGCGCCATGAGATGTTGCGTCTCTGGGAAAGCACACATCCCCACTGCTGTTGTGCCTGTAGATAGGGCGCCAAGGCACCGTGAAGAGCAGCAAGAGCTTTCAGGGCTGGGCCCTTCCTTGTGGGAGAAGGAGCCGGACGTTTGCCTTTTCGGCAAGAGGCTCTGCCGCGGCCGAGCGCCGTGAGATGTTGCGTCTCTGGGAAAGCACAGATCCCCACTGCTGTTGTGCCTGTAGATAGGGTGCCAAGGCACCGTGAAGAGCAGCAAGAGCTTTCAGGGCTGGGCCCTTCCTTGTGGGAGAAGGAGCCGGACGTTTGCCTTTTCGGCAAGAGGCACTGCCGCGGCAGAGCGCCGTGAGATGTTGCGTCTCTTGGAAAGCACAGATCCCCACTGCTGTTGTGCCTGTAGATAGGGCGCCAAGGCACCGTGAAGAGCAGCAAGAGCTTTCAGGGCTGGGCCCTTCCTTGTGGGAGAAGGAGCCGGACGTTTGCCTTTTCGGCAAGAGGCTCTGCCGCGGCCGAGCGCCATGAGATGTTGCGTCTCTGGGAAAGCACCGATCCCCACTGCTGTTGTGCCTGTAGATAGGGCGCCAAGGCACCGTGAAGAGCAGCAAGAGCTTTCAGGGCTGGGCCCTTCCTTCTGGGAGAAGGAGCCGGACGTTTGCCTTTTCGGCAAGAGGCTCTGCCGCGGCCGAGCGCCATGAGATGTTGCGTCTCTGGGAAAGCACAGATCCCCACTGCTGTTGTGCCTGTAGATAGGGCACCAAGGCACCGTGAAGAGCAGCAAGAGCTTTCAGGGCTGGGCCCTTCCTTGTGGGAGAAGGAGCCGGACGTTTGCCTTTTCGGCAAGAGGCACTGCCGCGGCCGAGCGCCATGAGATGTTGCGTCTCTGGGAAAGCACAGATCCCCAGTGCTGTTGTGCCTGTAGATAGGGCGCCAAGGCACCGTGAAGAGCAGCAAGAGCTTTCAGGGCTGGGCCCTTCCTTGTGGGAGAAGGAGCCGGACGTTTGCCTTTTCGGCAAGAGGCTCTGCCGCGGCCGAGCGCCGTGAGATGTTGCGTCTCTGGGAAAGCACAGATCCCCACTGCTGTTGTGCCTGTAGATAGGGTGCCAAGGCACCGTGAAGAGCAGCAAGAGCTTTCAGGGCTGGGCCCTTCCTTGTGGGAGAAGGAGCCGGACGTTTGCCTTTTCGGCAAGAGGCACTGCCGCGGCAGAGCGCCGTGAGATGTTGCGTCTCTTGGAAAGCACAGATCCCCACTGCTGTTGTGCCTGTAGATAGGGCGCCAAGGCACCGTGAAGAGCAGCAAGAGCTTTCAGGGCTGGGCCCTTCCTTGTGGGAGAAGGAGCCGGACGTTTGCCTTTTCGGCAAGAGGCACTGCCGCGGCCGAGCGCCATGAGATGTTGCGTATCTGGGAAAGCACAGATCCCCAGTGCTGTTGTGCCTGTAGATAGGGCGCCAAGGCACCGTGAAGAGCAGCAAGAGCTTTCAGGGCTGGGCCCTTCCTTGTGGGAGAAGGAGCCGGACGTTTGCCTTTTCGGCAAGAGGCTCTGCCGCGGCCGAGCGCCATGAGATGTTGCGTCTCTGGGAAAGCACCGATCCCCACTGCTGTTGTGCCTGTAGATAGGGCGCCAAGGCACCGTGAAGAGCAGCAAGAGCTTTCAGGGCTGGGCCCTTCCCTCTGGGAGAAGGAGCCGGACGTTTGCCTTTTCGGCAAGAGGCTCTGCCGCGGCCGAGCGCCATGAGATGTTGCGTCTCTGGGAAAGCACAGATCCCCAGTGCTGTTGTGCCTGTAGATAGGGCGCCAAGGCACCGTGAAGAGCAGCAAGAGCTTTCAGGGCTGGGCCCTTCCTTGTGGGAGAAGGAGCCGGACGTTTGCCTTTTCGGCAAGAGGCTCTGACGCGGCCGAGCGCCATGAGATGTTGCGTCTCTGGGAAAGCACCGATCCCCTGTGCTGTTGTGCCTGTAGATAGGGCGCCAAGGCACCGTGAAGAGCAGCAAGAGCTTTCAGGGCTGGGCCCTTCCTTGTGGGAGAAGGAGCCGGACGTTTGCCTTTTCGGCAAGAGGCTGTGCCGCGGCCGAGCGCCATGAGATGTTGCGTCTCTGGGAAAGCACAGATCCCCACTGCTGTTGTGCCTGTAGATAGGGCGCCAAGGCACCGTGAAGAGCAGCAAGAGCTTTCAGGGCTGGGCCCTTCCTTGTGGGAGAAGGAGCCGGACGTTTGCCTTTTCGGCAAGAGGCTCTGCCGCGGCCGAGCGGCAGGAGATGTTGCGTCTCTGGGAAAGCACAGATCCCCACTGCTGTTGTGCCTGTAGATAGGGCGCCAAGGCACCGTGAAGAGCAGCAAGAGCTTTCAGGGCTGGGCCCTTCCTTGTGGGAGAAGGAGCCGGACGTTTGCCTTTTCGGCAAGAGGCTCTGCCGCGGCCGAGCGCCATGAGATGTTGCGTCTCTGGGAAAGCACAGATCCCCAGTGCTGTTGTGCCTGTAGATAGGGCGCCAAGGCACCGTGAAGAGCAGCAAGAGCTTTCAGGGCTGGGCCCTTCCTTCTGGGAGAAGGAGCCGGACGTTTGCCTTTTCGGCAAGAGGCTCTGCCGCGGCCGAGCGCCATGAGATGTTGCGTCTCTGGGAAAGCACAGATCCCCACTGCTGTTGTGCCTGTAGATAGGGCACCAAGGCACCGTGAAGAGCAGCAAGAGCTTTCAGGGCTGGGCCCTTCCTTGTGGGAGAAGGAGCCGGACGTTTGCCTTTTCGGCAAGAGGCACTGCCGCGGCCGAGCGCCATGAGATGTTGCGTCTCTGGGAAAGCACAGATCCCCAGTGCTGTTGTGCCTGTAGATAGGGCGCCAAGGCACCGTGAAGAGCAGCAAGAGCTTTCAGGGCTGGGCCCTTCCTTGTGGGAGAAGGAGCCGGACGTTTGCCTTTTCGGCAAGAGGCTCTGCCGCGGCCGAGCGCCGTGAGATGTTGCGTCTCTGGGAAAGCACAGATCCCCACTGCTGTTGTGCCTGTAGATAGGGTGCCAAGGCACCGTGAAGAGCAGCAAGAGCTTTCAGGGCTGGGCCCTTCCTTGTGGGAGAAGGAGCCGGACGTTTGCCTTTTCGGCAAGAGGCACTGCCGCGGCAGAGCGCCGTGAGATGTTGCGTCTCTTGGAAAGCACAGATCCCCACTGCTGTTGTGCCTGTAGATAGGGCGCCAAGGCACCGTGAAGAGCAGCAAGAGCTTTCAGGGCTGGGCCCTTCCTTGTGGGAGAAGGAGCCGGACGTTTGCCTTTTCGGCAAGAGGCACTGCCGCGGCCGAGCGCCATGAGATGTTGCGTCTCTGGGAAAGCACAGATCCCCACTGCTGTTGTGCCTGTAGATAGGGCGCCAAGGCACCGTGAAGAGCAGCAAGAGCTTTCAGGGCTGGGCCCTTCCCTCTGGGAGAAGGAGCCGGACGTTTGCCTTTTCGGCAAGAGGCTGTGCCGAGGCCGAGCGCCATGAGATGTTGCGTCTCTGGGAAAGCACAGATCCCCAGTGCTGTTGTGCCTGTAGATAGGGCGCCAAGGCACCGTGAAGAGCAGCAAGAGCTTTCAGGGCTGGGCCCTTCCTTGTGGGAGAAGGAGCCGGACGTTTGCCTTTTCGGCAAGAGGCACTGCCGCGGCCGAGCGCCATGAGATGTTGCGTCTCTGGGAAAGCACAGATCCCCAGTGCTGTTGTGCCTGTAGATAGGGCGCCAAGGCACCGTGAAGAGCAGCAAGAGCTTTCAGGGCTGGGCCCTTCCTTGTGGGAGAAGGAGCCGGACGTTTGCCTTTTCGGCAAGAGGCTCTGCCGCGGCCGAGCGCCATGAGATGTTGCGTCTCTGGGAAAGCACAGATCCCCACTGCTGTTGTGCCTGTAGATAGGGCGCCAAGGCACCGTGAAGAGCAGCAAGAGCTTTCAGGGCTGGGCCCTTCCCTCTGGGAGAAGGAGCCGGACGTTTGCCTTTTCGGCAAGAGGCTCTGCCGCGGCCGAGCGCCATGAGATGTTGCGTCTCTGGGAAAGCACAGATCCCCAGTGCTGTTGTGCCTGTAGATAGGGCGCCAAGGCACCGTGAAGAGCAGCAAGAGCTTTCAGGGCTGGGCCCTTCCTTGTGGGAGAAGGAGCCGGACGTTTGCCTTTTCGGCAAGAGGCTCTGACGCGGCCGAGCGCCATGAGATGTTGCGTCTCTGGGAAAGCACCGATCCCCTGTGCTGTTGTGCCTGTAGATAGGGCGCCAAGGCACCGTGAAGAGCAGCAAGAGCTTTCAGGGCTGGGCCCTTCCTTGTGGGAGAAGGAGCCGGACGTTTGCCTTTTCGGCAAGAGGCTCTGCCGCGGCCGAGCGCCATGAGATGTTGCGTCTCTGGGAAAGCACAGATCCCCACTGCTGTTGTGCCTGTAGATAGGGCGCCAAGGCACCGTGAAGAGCAGCAAGAGCTTTCAGGGCTGGGCCCTTCCTTGTGGGAGAAGGAGCCGGACGTTTGCCTTTTCGGCAAGAGGCTCTGCCGCGGCCGAGCGCCGTGAGATGTTGCATCTCTGGGAAAGCACAGATCCCCACTGCTGTTGTGCCTGTAGATAGGGCGCCAAGGCACCGTGAAGAGCAGCAAGAGCTTTCAGGGCTGGGCCCTTCCTTGTGGGAGAAGGAGCCGGACGTTTGCCTTTTCGGCAAGAGGCTCTGCCGCGGCCGAGCGCCATGAGATGTTGCGTCTCTGGGAAAGCACAGATCCCCACTGCTGTTGTGCCTGTAGATAGGGCGCCAAGGCACCGTGAAGAGCAGCAAGAGCTTTCAGGGCTGGGCCCTTCCTTGTGGGAGAAGGAGCCGGACGTTTGCCTTTTCGGCAAGAGGCTCTGCCGCGGCCGAGCGCCATGAGATGTTGCGTCTCTGGGAAAGCACCGATCCCCACTGCTGTTGTGCCTGTAGATAGGGCGCCAAGGCACCGTGAAGAGCAGCAAGAGCTTTCAGGGCTGGGCCCTTCCTTCTGGGAGAAGGAGCCGGACGTTTGCCTTTTCGGCAAGAGGCTCTGCCGCGGCCGAGCGCCATGAGATGTTGCGTCTCTGGGAAAGCACAGATCCCCACTGCTGTTGTGCCTGTAGATAGGGCACCAAGGCACCGTGAAGAGCAGCAAGAGCTTTCAGGGCTGGGCCCTTCCTTGTGGGAGAAGGAGCCGGACGTTTGCCTTTTCGGCAAGAGGCACTGCCGCGGCCGAGCGCCATGAGATGTTGCGTCTCTGGGAAAGCACAGATCCCCAGTGCTGTTGTGCCTGTAGATAGGGCGCCAAGGCACCGTGAAGAGCAGCAAGAGCTTTCAGGGCTGGGCCCTTCCTTGTGGGAGAAGGAGCCGGACGTTTGCCTTTTCGGCAAGAGGCTCTGCCGCGGCCGAGCGCCGTGAGATGTTGCGTCTCTGGGAAAGCACAGATCCCCACTGCTGTTGTGCCTGTAGATAGGGTGCCAAGGCACCGTGAAGAGCAGCAAGAGCTTTCAGGGCTGGGCCCTTCCTTGTGGGAGAAGGAGCCGGACGTTTGCCTTTTCGGCAAGAGGCACTGCCGCGGCAGAGCGCCGTGAGATGTTGCGTCTCTTGGAAAGCACAGATCCACCCACTGCTGTTGTGCCTGTAGATAGGGCGCCAAGGCACCGTGAAGAGCAGCAAGAGCTTTCAGGGCTGGGCCCTTCCTTGTGGGAGAAGGAGCCGGACGTTTGCCTTTTCGGCAAGAGGCACTGCCGCGGCCGAGCGCCATGAGATGTTGCGTCTCTGGGAAAGCACAGATCCCCACTGCTGTTGTGCCTGTAGATAGGGCGCCAAGGCACCGTGAAGAGCAGCAAGAGCTTTCAGGGCTGGGCCCTTCCCTCTGGGAGAAGGAGCCGGACGTTTGCCTTTTCGGCAAGAGGCTGTGCCGAGGCCGAGCGCCATGAGATGTTGCGTCTCTGGGAAAGCACAGATCCCCAGTGCTGTTGTGCCTGTAGATAGGGCGCCAAGGCACCGTGAAGAGCAGCAAGAGCTTTCAGGGCTGGGCCCTTCCTTGTGGGAGAAGGAGCCGGACGTTTGCCTTTTCGGCAAGAGGCTCTGCCGCGGCCGAGCGCCATGAGATGTTGCGTCCTCTGGGAAAGCACCGATCCCCTGTGCTGTTGTGCCTGTAGATAGGGCGCCAAGGCACCGTGAAGAGCAGCAAGAGCTTTCAGGGCTGGGCCCTTCCTTGTGGGAGAAGGAGCCGGACGTTTGCCTTTTCGGCAAGAGGCTGTGCCGCGGCCGGAGCGCCATGAGATGTTGCGTCTCTGGGAAAGCACAGATCCCCACTGCTGTTGTGCCTGTAGATAGGGCGCCAAGGCACCGTGAAGAGCAGCAAGAGCTTTCAGGGCTGGGCCCTTCCTTGTGGGAGAAGGAGCCGGACGTTTGCCTTTTCGGCAAGAGGCTCTGCCGCGGCCGAGCGCCATGAGATGTTGCGTCTCTGGGAAAGCACAGATCCCCACTGCTGTTGTGCCTGTAGATAGGGCGCCAAGGCACCGTGAAGAGCCGCAAGAGCTTTCAGGGCTGGGCCCTTCCTTGTGGGAGAAGGAGCCGGACTTGTGCCTTTTCGGCAAGAGGCTCTGCCGCGGCCGAGCGCCATGAGATGTTGCGTCTCTGGGAAAGCACAGATCCCAGTGCTGTTGTGCCTGTAGATAGGGCGCCAAGGCACCGTGAAGAGCAGCAAGAGCTTTCAGGGCTGGGCCCTTCCTTGTGGGAGAAGGAGCCGGACGTTTGCCTTTTCGGCAAGAGGCTCTGACGCGGCCGAGCGCCATGAGATGTTGCGTCTCTGGGAAAGCACCGATCCCCTGTGCTGTTGTGCCTGTAGATAGGGCGCCAAGGCACCGTGAAGAGCAGCAAGAGCTTTCAGGGCTGGGCCCTTCCTTGTGGGAGAAGGAGCCGGACGTTTGCCTTTTCGGCAAGAGGCTCTGCCGCGGCCGAGCGCCATGAGATGTTGCGTCTCTGGGAAAGCACAGATCCCCACTGCTGTTGTGCCTGTAGATAGGGCGCCAAGGCACCGTGAAGAGCAGCAAGAGCTTTCAGGGCTGGGCCCTTCCTTGTGGGAGAAGGAGCCGGACGTTTGCCTTTTCGGCAAGAGGCTCTGCCGCGGCCGGAGCGCCGTGAGATGTTGCATCTCTGGGAAAGCACAGATCCCCACTGCTGTTGTGCCTGTAGATAGGGCGCCAAGGCACCGTGAAGAGCAGCAAGAGCTTTCAGGGCTGGGCCCTTCCTTGTGGGAGAAGGAGCCGGACGTTTGCCTTTTCGGCAAGAGGCTCTGCCGCGGCCGAGCGCCATGAGATGTTGCGTCTCTGGGAAAGCACAGATCCCCACTGCTGTTGTGCCTGTAGATAGGGCGCCAAGGCACCGTGAAGAGCAGCAAGAGCTTTCAGGGCTGGGCCCTTCCTTGTGGGAGAAGGAGCCGGACGTTTGCCTTTTCGGCAAGAGGCTCTGCCGCGGCCGAGCGCCATGAGATGTTGCGTCTCTGGGAAAGCACCGATCCCCACTGCTGTTGTGCCTGTAGATAGGGCGCCAAGGCACCGTGAAGAGCAGCAAGAGCTTTCAGGGCTGGGCCCTTCCTTCTGGGAGAAGGAGCCGGACGTTTGCCTTTTCGGCAAGAGGCTCTGCCGCGGCCGAGCGCCATGAGATGTTGCGTCTCTGGGAAAGCACAGATCCCCACTGCTGTTGTGCCTGTAGATAGGGCACCAAGGCACCGTGAAGAGCAGCAAGAGCTTTCAGGGCTGGGCCCTTCCTTGTGGGAGAAGGAGCCGGACGTTTGCCTTTTCGGCAAGAGGCACTGCCGCGGCCGAGCGCCATGAGATGTTGCGTCTCTGGGAAAGCACAGATCCCCAGTGCTGTTGTGCCTGTAGATAGGGCGCCAAGGCACCGTGAAGAGCAGCAAGAGCTTTCAGGGCTGGGCCCTTCCTTGTGGGAGAAGGAGCCGGACGTTTGCCTTTTCGGCAAGAGGCTCTGCCGCGGCCGAGCGCCGTGAGATGTTGCGTCTCTGGGAAAGCACAGATCCCCACTGCTGTTGTGCCTGTAGATAGGGTGCCAAGGCACCGTGAAGAGCAGCAAGAGCTTTCAGGGCTGGGCCCTTCCTTGTGGGAGAAGGAGCCGGACGTTTGCCTTTTCGGCAAGAGGCACTGCCGCGGCAGAGCGCCGTGAGATGTTGCGTCTCTTGGAAAGCACAGATCCCCACTGCTGTTGTGCCTGTAGATAGGGCGCCAAGGCACCGTGAAGAGCAGCAAGAGCTTTCAGGGCTGGGCCCTTCCTTGTGGGAGAAGGAGCCGGACGTTTGCCTTTTCGGCAAGAGGCACTGCCGCGGCCGAGCGCCATGAGATGTTGCGTCTCTGGGAAAGCACAGATCCCCACTGCTGTTGTGCCTGTAGATAGGGCGCCAAGGCACCGTGAAGAGCAGCAAGAGCTTTCAGGGCTGGGCCCTTCCCTCTGGGAGAAGGAGCCGGACGTTTGCCTTTTCGGCAAGAGGCTGTGCCGAGGCCGAGCGCCATGAGATGTTGCGTCTCTGGGAAAGCACAGATCCCCAGTGCTGTTGTGCCTGTAGATAGGGCGCCAAGGCACCGTGAAGAGCAGCAAGAGCTTTCAGGGCTGGGCCCTTCCTTGTGGGAGAAGGAGCCGGACGTTTGCCTTTTCGGCAAGAGGCTCTGCCGCGGCCGAGCGCCATGAGATGTTGCGTCTCTGGGAAAGCACCGATCCCCTGTGCTGTTGTGCCTGTAGATAGGGCGCCAAGGCACCGTGAAGAGCAGCAAGAGCTTTCAGGGCTGGGCCCTTCCTTGTGGGAGAAGGAGCCGGACGTTTGCCTTTTCGGCAAGAGGCTGTGCCGCGGCCGAGCGCCATGAGATGTTGCGTCTCTGGGAAAGCACAGATCCCCACTGCTGTTGTGCCTGTAGATAGGGCGCCAAGGCACCGTGAAGAGCAGCAAGAGCTTTCAGGGCTGGGCCCTTCCTTGTGGGAGAAGGAGCCGGACGTTTGCCTTTTCGGCAAGAGGCTCTGCCGCGGCCGAGCGCCATGAGATGTTGCGTCTCTGGGAAAGCACAGATCCCCACTGCTGTTGTGCCTGTAGATAGGGCGCCAAGGCACCGTGAAGAGCAGCAAGAGCTTTCAGGGCTGGGCCCTTCCTTGTGGAGAAGGAGCCGGACGTTTGCCTTTTCGGCAAGAGGCTCTGCCGCGGCCGAGCGCCATGAGATGTTGCGTCTCTGGGAAAGCACCGATCCCCACTGCTGTTGTGCCTGTAGATAGGGCGCCAAGGCACCGTGAAGAGCAGCAAGAGCTTTCAGGGCTGGGCCCTTCCCTCTGGGAGAAGGAGCCGGACGTTTGCCTTTTCGGCAAGAGGCTGTGCCGAGGCCGAGCGCCATGAGATGTTGCGTCTCTGGGAAAGCACAGATCCCCAGTGCTGTTGTGCCTGTAGATAGGGCGCCAAGGCACCGTGAAGAGCAGCAAGAGCTTTCAGGGCTGGGCCCTTCCTTGTGGGAGAAGGAGCCGGACGTTTGCCTTTTCGGCAAGAGGCTCTGCCGCGGCCGGAGCGCCATGAGATGTTGCGTTCTCTGGGAAAGCACCGATCCCCTGTGCTGTTGTGCCTGTAGATAGGGCGCCAAGGCACCGTGAAGAGCAGCAAGAGCTTTCAGGGCTGGGCCTTCCTTGTGGGAGAAGGAGCCGGACGTTTGCCTTTTCGGCAAGAGGCTGTGCCGCGGCCGAGCGCCATGAGATGTTGCGTCTCTGGGAAAGCACAGATCCCCACTGCTGTTGTGCCTGTAGATAGGGCGCCAAGGCACCGTGAAGAGCAGCAAGAGCTTTCAGGGCTGGGCCCTTCCTTGTGGGAGAAGGAGCCGGACGTTTGCCTTTTCGGCAAGAGGCTCTGCCGCGGCCGAGCGCCGTGAGATGTTGCGTCTCTGGGAAAGCACAGATCCCCACTGCTGTTGTGCCTGTAGATAGGGCGCCAAGGCACCGTGAAGAGCAGCAAGAGCTTTCAGGGCTGGGCCCTTCCTTGTGGGAGAAGGAGCCGGACGTTTGCCTTTTCGGCAAGAGGCTCTGCCGCGGCCCGAGCGGCAGGAGATGTTGCGTCTCTGGGAAAGCACAGATCCCCACTGCTGTTGTGCGTGTAGATAGGGCACCAAGGCACCGTGAAGAGCCGCAAGAGCTTTCAGGGCTGGGCCCTTCCTTGTGGGAGAAGGAGCCGGACTTGTGCCTTTTCGGCAAGAGGCTCTGCCGCGGCCGAGCGCCATGAGATGTTGCGTCTCTGGGAAAGCACAGATCCCCACTGCTGTTGTGCCTGTAGATAGGGCGCCAAGGCACCGTGAAGAGCAGCAAGAGCTTTCAGGGCTGGGCCCTTCCTTGTGGGAGAAGGAGCCGGACGTTTGCCTTTTCGGCAAGAGGCTCTGCCGCGGACCGAGCGCCATGAGATGTTGCGTCTCTGGGAAAGCACAGATCCCCACTGCTGTTGTGCCTGTAGATAGGGCGCCAAGGCACCGTGAAGAGCAGCAAGAGCTTTCAGGGCTGGGCCCTTCCTTGTGGGAGAAGGAGCCGGACGTTTGCCTTTTCGGCAAGAGGCTGTGCCGCGGCCGAGCGCCATGAGATGTTGCGTCTCTGGGAAAGCACAGATCCCCACTGCTGTTGTGCCTGTAGATAGGGCGCCAAGGCACCGTGAAGAGCAGCAAGAGCTTTCAGGGCTGGGCCCTTCCTTCTGGGAGAAGGAGCCGGACGTTTGCCTTTTCGGCAAGAGGCTCTGCCGCGGCCGAGCGCCGTGAGATGTTGCGTCTCTGGGAAAGCACAGATCCCCACTGCTCTTGTGCCTGTAGATAGGGCGCCAAGGCACCGTGAAGAGCAGCAAGAGCTTTCAGGGCTGGGCCCTTCCTTGTGGGAGAAGGAGCCGGACGTTTGCCTTTTCGGCAAGAGGCTCTGCCGCGGCCGAACGGCATGAGATGTTGCGTCTCTGGGAAAGCACAGATCCCCACTGCTGTTGTGCCTGTAGATAGGGCGCCAAGGCACCGTGAAGAGCAGCAAGAGCTTTCAGGGCTGGGCCCTTCCTTCTGGGAGAAGGAGCCGGACGTTTGCCTTTTCGGCAAGAGGCTCTGGCGCGGCCGAGCGCCATGAGATGTTGCGTCTCCTGGAAAGCACAGATCCCCACTGCTGTTGTGCCTGTAGATAGGGCGCCAAGGCACCGTGAAGAGCAGCAAGAGCTTTCAGGGCTGGGCCCTTCCTTGTGGGAGAAGGAGCCGGACGTTTGCCTTGTCGGCAAGAGGCTCTGCCGCGGCCGAGTGCCATGAGATGTTGCGTCTCTGGGAAAGCACAGATCCCCACTGCTGTTGTGCCTGTAGATAGGGCGCCAAGGCACCGTGAAGAGCAGCAAGAGCTTTCAGGGCTGGGCCCTTCCTTGTGGGAGAAGGAGCCGGACGTTTGCCTTTTCGGCAAGAGGCTCTGCCGCGGCCGAGCGCCATGAGATGTTGCGTCTCTGGGAAAGCACAGATCCCCACTGCTGTTGTGCCTGTAGATAGGGCGCCAAGGCACCGTGAAGAGCAGCAAGAGCTTTCAGGGCTGGGCCCTTCCTCGTGGGAGAAGGAGCCGGACGTTTGCCTTTTCGGCAAGAGGCTGTGCCGCGGCCGAGCGCCGTGAGATGTTGCGTCTCTGGGAAAGCACAGATCCCCACTGCTGTTGTGCCTGTAGATAGGGCGCCAAGGCACCGTGAAGAGCAGCAAGAGCTTTCAGGGCTGGGCCCTTCCTTGTGGGAGAAGGAGCCGGACGTTTGCCTTTTCGGCAAGAGGCTCTGTCGCGGCCGAGCACCATGAGATGTTGCGTCTCTGGGAAAGCACAGATCCCCACTGCTGTTGTGCCTGTAGATAGGGCGCCAAGGCACCGTGAAGAGCAGCAAGAGCTTTCAGGGCTGGGCCCTTCCTTGTGGGAGAAGGAGCCGGACGTTTGCCTTTTCGGCAAGAGGCTCTGCCGCGGCCGAGCGCCATGAGATGTTGCGTCTCTGGGAAAGCACAGATCCCCACTGCTGTTGTGCCTGTAGATAGGGCGCCAAGGCACCGTGAAGAGCAGCAAGAGCTTTCAGGGCTGGGCCCTTCCTCGTGGGAGAAGGACCCGGACGTTTGCCTTTTCGGCAAGAGGCTCTGCCGCAGCCGAGCGCCATGAGATGTTGCGTCTCTGGGAAAGCACAGTTCCCCACTGCTGTTGTGCCTGTAGATAGGGCGCCAAGGCACCGTGAAGAGCAGCAAGAGCTTTCAGGGCTGGGCCCTTCCTTGTGGGAGAAGGAGCCGGACGTTTGCCTTTTCGGCAAGAGGCTCTGCCGCGGCCGAGCGCCATGAGATGTTGCGTCTCTGGGAAAGCACAGATCCCCACTGCTGTTGTGCCTGTAGATAGGGCGCCAAGGCACCGTGAAGAGCAGCAAGAGCTTTCAGGGCTGGGCCCTTCCTTGTGGGAGAAGGAGCCGGACGTTTGCCTTTTCGGCAAGAGGCACTGCCGCGGCCGAGCGCCGTGAGATGTTGCGTCTCTGGGAAAGCACAGATCCCCACTGCTGTTGTGCCTGTAGATAGGGCGCCAAGGCACCGTGAAGAGCATCGAGAGCTTTCAGGGCTGGGCCCTTCCTTGTGGGAGAAGGAGCCGGACGTTTGCCTTTTCGGCAAGAGGCACTGCCGCGGCCGAGCGCCATGAGATGTTGCGTCTCTGGGAAATCACAGATCCCCACTGCTGTTGTGCCTGTAGATAGGGCACCAAGGCACCGTGAAGAGCAGCAAGAGCTTTCAGGGCTGGGCCCTTCCTTGTGGGAGAAGGAGCCGGACGTTTGCCTTTTCGGCAAGAGGTTCTGCCGCGGCCGAGCGCCATGAGATGTTGCGTCTCTGGGAAAGCACCGATCCCCACTGCTGTTGTGCCTGTAGATAGGGCGCCAAGGCACCGTGAAGAGCAGCAAGAGCTTTCAGGGCTGGGCCCTTCCTTCTGGGAGAAGGAGCCGGACGTTTGCCTTTTCGGCAAGAGGCTCTGCCGCGGCCGAGCGCCATGAGATGTTGCGTCTCTGGGAAAGCACAGATCCCCACTGCTGTTGTGCCTGTAGATAGGGCGCCAAGGCACCATGAAGAGCAGCAAGAGCTTTCAGGGCTGGGCCCTTCCTTGTGGGAGAAGGAGCCGGACGTTTGCCTTTTCGGCAAGAGGCACTGCCGCGGCAGAGCGCCGTGAGATGTTGCGTCTCTTGGAAAGCACAGATCCTCAGTGCTGTTGTGCCTGTAGATAGGGCGCCAAGGCACCGTGAAGAGCAGCAAGAGCTTTCAGGGCTGGGCCCTTCCTTGTGGGAGAAGGAGCCGGACGTTTGCCTTTTCGGCAAGAGGCACTGCCGCGGCAGAGCGCCGTGAGATGTTGCGTCTCTTGGAAAGCACAGATCCTCAGTGCTGTTGTGCCTGTAGATAGGGCGCCAAGGCACCGTGAAGAGCAGCAAGAGCTTTCAGGGCTGGGCCCTTCCTTGTGGGAGAAGGAGCCGGACGTTTGCCTTTTCGGCAAGAGGCACTGCCGCGGCCGAGCGCCATGAGATGTTGCGTCTCTGGGAAAGCACAGATCCCCACTGCTGTTGTGCCTGTAGATAGGGCGCCAAGGCACCGTGAAGAGCAGCAAGAGCTTTCAGGGCTGGGCCCTTCCTTGTGGGAGAAGGAGCCGGACGTTTGCCTTTTCGGCAAGAGGCTCTGCCGCGGCCGAGCGCCATGAGATGTTGCGTCTCTGGGAAAGCACCGATCCCCACTGCTGTTGTGCCTGTAGATAGGGCGCCAAGGCACCGTGAAGAGCAGCAAGAGCTTTCAGGGCTGGGCCCTTCCCTCTGGGAGAAGGAGCCGGACGTTTGCCTTTTCGGCAAGAGGCTGTGCCGAGGCCGAGCGCCATGAGATGTTGCGTCTCTGGGAAAGCACAGATCCCCACTGCTGTTGTGCCTGTAGATAGGGCGCCAAGGCACCGTGAAGAGCAGCAAGAGCTTTCAGGGCTGGGCCCTTCCTTGTGGGAGAAGGAGCCGGACGTTTGCCTTTTCGGCAAGAGGCTCTGCCGCGGCCGAGCGCCATGAGATGTTGCGTCTCTGGGAAAGCACCGATCCCCTGTGCTGTTGTGCCTGTAGATAGGGCGCCAAGGCACCGTGAAGAGCAGCAAGAGCTTTCAGGGCTGGGCCCTTCCTTCTGGGAGAAGGAGCCGGACGTTTGCCTTTTCGGCAAGAGGCTGTGCCGCGGCCGAGCGCCATGAGATGTTGCGTCTCTGGGAAAGCACAGATCCCCACTGCTGTTGTGCCTGTAGATAGGGCGCCAAGGCACCGTGAAGAGCAGCAAGAGCTTTCAGGGCTGGGCCCTTCCTTGTGGGAGAAGGAGCCGGACGTTTGCCTTTTCGGCAAGAGGCTCTGTCGCGGCCGAGCCCCATGAGATGTTGCGTCTCTGGGAAAGCACAGATCCCCACTGCTGTTGTGCCTGTAGATAGGGCGCCAAGGCACCGTGAAGAGCAGCAAGAGCTTTCAGGGCTGGGCCCTTCCTTGTGGGAGAAGGAGCCGGACGTTTGCCTTTTCGGCAAGAGGCTCTGCCGCGGCCGAGCGCCATGAGATGTTGCGTCTCTGGGAAAGCACAGATCCCCACTGCTGTTGTGCCTGTAGATAGGGCGCCAAGGCACCGTGAAGAGCAGCAAGAGCTTTCAGGGCTGGGCCCTTCCTTGTGGGAGAAGGAGCCGGACGTTTGCCTTTTCGGCAAGAGGCTCTGCCGCGGCCGAGCGCCATGAGATGTTGCGTCTCTGGGAAAGCACAGTTCCCCACTGCTGTTGTGCCTGTAGATAGGGCGCCAAGGCACCGTGAAGAGCAGCAAGAGCTTTCAGGGCTGGGCCCTTCCTTGTGGGAGAAGGAGCCGGACGTTTGCCTTTTCGGCAAGAGGCTCTGACGCGGCCGAGCGCCATGAGATGTTGCGTCTCTGGGAAAGCACAGATCCCCAGTGCTGTTGTGCCTGTAGATAGGGCGCCAAGGCACCGTGAAGAGCAGCAAGAGCTTTCAGGGCTGGGCCCTTCCTTGTGGGAGAAGGAGCCGGATGTTTGCCTTTTCGGCAAGAGGCTCTGCCGCGGCCGAGCGCCATGAGATGTTGCGTCTCTGGGAAAGCACAGATCCCCACTGCTGTTGTGCGTGTAGATAGGGCGCCAAGGCACCGTGAAGAGCAGCAAGAGCTTTCAGGGCTGGGCCCTTCCTTCTGGGAGAAGGAGCCGGACGTTTGCCTTTTCGGCAAGAGGCTCTGCCGCGGACGAGCACCATGAGATGTTGCGTCTCTGGGAAAGCACAGATCCCCACTGCTCTTGTGCCTGTAGATAGGGCGCCAAGGCACCGTGAAGAGCAGCAAGAGCTTTCAGGGCTGGGCCCTTCCTTGTGGGAGAAGGAGCCGGACGTTTGCCTTTTAGGCAAGAGGCTCTGCCGCGGCCGAGCGGCAGGAGATGTTGCGTCTCTGGGAAAGCACAGATCCCCACTGCTGTTGTGCCTGTAGATAGGGCGCCAAGGCACCGTGAAGAGCAGCAAGAGCTTTCAGGGCTGGGCCCTTCCTTGTGGGAGAAGGAGCCGGACGTTTGCCTTTTCGGCAAGAGGCTCTGCCGCGGCCGAGCGCCATGAGATGTTGCGTCTCTGGGAAAGCACAGATCCCCACTGCTGTTGTGCCTGTAGATAGGGCGCCAAGGCACCGTGAAGAGCAGCAAGAGCTTTCAGGGCTGGGCCCTTCCTTGTGGGAGAAGGAGCCGGACGTTTGCCTTGTCGGCAAGAGGCTCTGCCGCGGCCGAGCGCCATGAGATGTTGCGTCTCTGGGAAAGCACAGATCCCCAGTGCTGTTGTGCCTGGAGATAGGGCGCCAAGGCACCGTGAAGAGCAGCAAGAGCTTTCAGGGCTGGGCCCTTCCTTGTGGGAGAAGGAGCCGGACGTTTGCCTTTTCGGCAAGAGGCTCTGCCGCGGCCGAGCGCCATGAGATGTTGCGTCTCTGGGAAAGCACAGATCCCCACTGCTGTTGTGCCTGTAGATAGGGCGCCAAGGCACCGTGAAGAGCAGCAAGAGCTTTCAGGGCTGGGCCCTTCCTCGTGGGAGAAGGAGCCGGACGTTTGCCTTTTCGGCAAGAGGCACTGCCGCGGCCGAGCGCCGTGAGATGTTGCGTCTCTGGGAAAGCACAGATCCCCACTGCTGTTGTGCGTGTAGATAGGGTGCCAAGGCACTGTGAAGAGCAGCAAGAGCTTTCAGGGCTGGGCCCTTCCTTGTGGGAGAAGGAGCCGGACGTTTGCCTTTTCGGCAAGAGGCTCTGCCGCGGCCGAGCGCCATGAGATGTTGCGTCTCTGGGAAAGCACAGATCCCCAGTGCTGTTGTGCCTGTAGATAGGGCGCCAAGGCACCGTGAAGAGCAGCAAGAGCTTTCAGGGCTGGGCCCTTCCTTGTGGGAGAAGGAGCCGGACGTTTGCCTTTTCGGCAAGAGGCTCTGCCGCGGACGAGCGCCATGAGATGTTGCGTCTCTGGGAAAGCACAGATCCCCACTGCTCTTGTGCCTGTAGATAGGGCGCCAAGGCACCGTGAAGAGCAGCAAGAGCTTTCAGGGCTGGGCCCTTCCTTGTGGGAGAAGGAGCCGGACGTTTGCCTTGTCGGCAAGAGTCTCTGCCGCGGCCGAGCGCCATGAGATGTTGCGTCTCTGGGAAAGCACAGATCCCCACTGCTGTTGTGCCTGTAGATAGGGCGCCAAGGCACCGTGAGGAGCAGCAAGAGCTTTCAGGGCTGGGCCCTTCCTTGTGGGAGAAGGAGCCGGACGTTTGCCTTTTCGGCAAGAGGCTCTGCCGCGGCCGAGCGCCATGAGATGTTGCGTCTCTGGGAAAGCACAGATCCCCACTGCTGTTGTGCCTGTAGATAGGGCGCCAAGGCACCGTGAAGAGCAGCAAGAGCTTTCAGGGCTGGGCCCTTCCTTGTGGGAGAAGGAGCCGGACGTTTGCCTTTTCGGCAAGAGGCTGTGCCGCGGCCGAGCGCCATGAGATGTTGCGTCTCTGGGAAAGCACAGATCCCCACTGCTGTTGTGCGTGTAGATAGGGCGCCAAGGCACCGTGAAGAGCAGCAAGAGCTTTCAGGGCTGGGCCCTTCCTTGTGGGAGAAGGAGCCGGACGTTTGCCTTTTCGGCAAGAGGCTCTGCCGCGGCCGAGCGCCATGAGATGTTGCGTATCTGGGAAAGCACAGATCCCCACTGCTCTTGTGCCTGTAGATAGGGTGCCAAGGCACCGTGAAGAGCAGCAAGAGCTTTCAGGGCTGGGCCCTTCCTTGTGGGAGAAGGAGCCGGACGTTTGCCTTTTCGGCAAGAGGCTCTGCCGCGGCCGAACGGCATGAGATGTTGCGTCTCTGGGAAAGCACAGATCCCCACTGCTGTTGTGCCTGTAGATAGGGCGCCAAGGCACCGTGAAGAGCAGCAAGAGCTTTCAGGGCTGGGCCCTTCCTTGTGGGAGAAGGAGCCGGACGTTTGCCTTTTCGGCAAGAGGCTCTGCCGCGGCCGAGCGCCATGAGATGTTGCGTCTCCTGGAAAGCACAGATCCCCACTGCTGTTGTGCCTGTAGATAGGGCGCCAAGGCACCGTGAAGAGCAGCAAGAGCTTTCAGGGCTGGGTCCTTCCTTCTGGGAGAAGGAGCCGGACGTTTGCCTTGTCGGCAAGAGGCTCTGCCGCGGCCGAGTGCCATGAGATGTTGCGTCTCTGGGAAAGCACAGATCCCCACTGCTGTTGTGCCTGTAGATAGGGCGCCAAGGCACCGTGAAGAGCAGCAAGAGCTTTCAGGGCTGGGCCCTTCCTTGTGGGAGAAGGAGCCGGACGTTTGCCTTTTCGGCAAGAGGCTCTGCCGCGGCCGAGCGCCATGAGATGTTGCGTCTCTGGGAAAGCACAGATCCCCACTGCTGTTGTGCCTGTAGATAGGGCGCCAAGGCACCGTGAAGAGCAGCAAGAGCTTTCAGGGCTGGGCCCTTCCTCGTGGGAGAAGGAGCCGGACGTTTGCCTTTTCGGCAAGAGGCTGTGCCGCGGCCGAGCGCCGTGAGATGTTGCGTCTCTGGGAAAGCACAGATCCCCACTGCTGTTGTGCCTGTAGATAGGGCGCCAAGGCACCGTGAAGAGCAGCAAGAGCTTTCAGGGCTGGGCCCTTCCTTGTGGGAGAAGGAGCCGGACGTTTGCCTTTTCGGCAAGAGGCTCTGTCGCGACCGAGCACCATGAGATGTTGCGTCTCTGGGAAAGCACAGATCCCCACTGCTGTTGTGCCTGTAGATAGGGCGCCAAGGCACCGTGAAGAGCAGCAAGAGCTTTCAGGGCTGGGCCCTTCCTTGTGGGAGAAGGAGCCGGACGTTTGCCTTTTCGGCAAGAGGCTCTGCCGCGGCCGAGCGCCATGAGATGTTGCGTCTCTGGGAAAGCACAGATCCCCAGTGCTGTTGTGCCTGTAGATAGGGCGCCAAGGCACCGTGAAGAGCAGCAAGAGCTTTCAGGGCTGGGCCCTTCCTTGTGGGAGAAGGAGCCGGACGTTTGCCTTTTCGGCAAGAGGCTCTGCCGCAGCCGAGCGCCATGAGATGTTGCGTCTCTGGGAAAGCACAGTTCCCCACTGCTGTTGTGCCTGTAGATAGGGTGCCAAGGCACCGTGAAGAGCAGCAAGAGCTTTCAGGGCTGGGCCCTTCCTTGTGGGAGAAGGAGCCGGACGTTTGCCTTTTCGGCAAGAGGCTCTGCCGCGGCCGAACGGCATGAGATGTTGCGTCTCTGGGAAAGCACAGATCCCCACTGCTGTTGTGCCTGTAGATAGGGCGCCAAGGCACCGTGAAGAGCAGCAAGAGCTTTCAGGGCTGGGCCCTTCCTTCTGGGAGAAGGAGCCGGACGTTTGCCTTTTCGGCAAGAGGCTCTGCCGCGGCCGAGCGCCATGAGATGTTGCGTCTCCTGGAAAGCACAGATCCCCACTGCTGTTGTGCCTGTAGATAGGGCGCCAAGGCACCGTGAAGAGCAGCAAGAGCTTTCAGGGCTGGGTCCTTCCTTCTGGGAGAAGGAGCCGGACGTTTGCCTTGTCGGCAAGAGGCTCTGCCGCGGCCGAGTGCCATGAGATGTTGCGTCTCTGGGAAAGCACAGATCCCCACTGCTGTTGTGCCTGTAGATAGGGCACCAAGGCACCGTGAAGAGCAGCAAGAGCTTTCAGGGCTGGGCCCTTCCTTGTGGGAGAAGGAGCCGGACGTTTGCCTTTTCGGCAAGAGGCTCTGCCGCGGCCGAGCGCCATGAGATGTTGCGTCTCTGGGAAAGCACAGATCCCCACTGCTGTTGTGCCTGTAGATAGGGCGCCAAGGCACCGTGAAGAGCAGCAAGAGCTTTCAGGGCTGGGCCCTTCCTCGTGGGAGAAGGAGCCGGACGTTTGCCTTTTCGGCAAGAGGCTGTGCCGCGGCCGAGCGCCGTGAGATGTTGCGTCTCTGGGAAAGCACAGATCCCCACTGCTGTTGTGCCTGTAGATAGGGCGCCAAGGCACCGTGAAGAGCAGCAAGAGCTTTCAGGGCTGGGCCCTTCCTTGTGGGAGAAGGAGCCGGACGTTTGCCTTTTCGGCAAGAGGCTCTGCCGCGGCCGAGCGCCATGAGATGTTGCGTCTCTGGGAAAGCACAGATCCCCACTGCTGTTGTGCCTGTAGATAGGGCGCCAAGGCACCGTGAAGAGCAGCAAGAGCTTTCAGGGCTGGGCCCTTCCTTGTGGGAGAAGGAGCCGGACGTTTGCCTTTTCGGCAAGAGGCTCTGCCGCGGCCGAGCGCCATGAGATGTTGCGTCTCTGGGAAAGCACAGTTCCCCACTGCTGTTGTGCCTGTAGATAGGGCGCCAAGGCACCGTGAAGAGCAGCAAGAGCTTTCAGGGCTGGGCCCTTCCTTGTGGGAGAAGGAGCCGGACGTTTGCCTTTTCGGCAAGAGGCTCTGACGCGGCCGAGCGCCATGAGATGTTGCGTCTCTGGGAAAGCACAGATCCCCAGTGCTGTTGTGCCTGTAGATAGGGCGCCAAGGCACCGTGAAGAGCAGCAAGAGCTTTCAGGGCTGGGCCCTTCCTTGTGGGAGAAGGAGCCGGATGTTTGCCTTTTCGGCAAGAGGCTCTGCCGCGGACGAGCGCCATGAGATGTTGCGTCTCTGGGAAAGCACAGATCCCCACTGCTGTTGTGCGTGTAGATAGGGCGCCAAGGCACCGTGAAGAGCAGCAAGAGCTTTCAGGGCTGGGCCCTTCCTTCTGGGAGAAGGAGCCGGACGTTTGCCTTTTCGGCAAGAGGCTCTGCCGCGGACGAGCGCCATGAGATGTTGCGTCTCTGGGAAAGCACAGATCCCCACTGCTCTTGTGCCTGTAGATAGGGCGCCAAGGCACCGTGAAGAGCAGCAAGAGCTTTCAGGGCTGGGCCCTTCCTTGTGGGAGAAGGAGCCGGACGTTTGCCTTTTAGGCAAGAGGCTCTGCCGCGGCCGAGCGGCATGAGATGTTGCGTCTCTGGGAAAGCACAGATCCCCACTGCTGTTGTGCCTGTAGATAGGGCGCCAAGGCACCGTGAAGAGCAGCAAGAGCTTTCAGGGCTGGGCCCTTCCTTCTGGGAGAAGGAGCCGGACGTTTGCCTTTTCGGCAAGAGGCTGTGCCGCGGCCGAGCGCCATGAGATGTTGCGTCTCTGGGAAAGCACAGATCCCCACTGCTGTTGTGCCTGTAGATAGGGCGCCAAGGCACCGTGAAGAGCAGCAAGAGCTTTCAGGGCTGGGCCCTTCCTTGTGGGAGAAGGAGCCGGACGTTTGCCTTTTCGGCAAGAGGCTCTGCCGCGGCCGAGCGCCATGAGATGTTGCGTCTCTGGGAAAGCACAGATCCCCACTGCTGTTGTGCGTGTAGATAGGGCGCCAAGGCACCGTGAAGAGCAGCAAGAGCTTTCAGGGCTGGGCCCTTCCTTCTGGGAGAAGGAGCCGGACGTTTGCCTTTTCGGCAAGAGGCTCTGCCGCGGCCGAGCGCCATGAGATGTTGCGTCTCTGGGAAAGCACAGATCCCCACTGCTGTTGTGCCTGTAGATAGGGTGCCAAGGCACCGTGAAGAGCAGCAAGAGCTTTCAGGGCTGGGCCCTTCCTTGTGGGAGAAGGAGCCGGACGTTTGCCTTTTCGGCAAGAGGCTCTGCCGCGGCCGAGCGCCATGAGATGTTGCGTCTCTGGGAAAGCACAGATCCCCACTGCTGTTGTGCCTGTAGATAGGGCGCCAAGGCACCGTGAAGAGCAGCAAGAGCTTTCAGGGCTGGGCCCTTCCTCGTGGGAGAAGGAGCCGGACGTTTGCCTTTTCGGCAAGAGGCACTGCCGCGGCCGAGCGCCGTGAGATGTTGCGTCTCTGGGAAAGCACAGATCCCCACTGCTGTTGTGCGTGTAGATAGGGTGCCAAGGCACTGTGAAGAGCAGCAAGAGCTTTCAGGGCTGGGCCCTTCCTTGTGGGAGAAGGAGCCGGACGTTTGCCTTTTCGGCAAGAGGCTCTGCCGCGGCCGAGCGCCATGAGATGTTGCGTCTCTGGGAAAGCACAGATCCCCAGTGCTGTTGTGCCTGTAGATAGGGCGCCAAGGCACCGTGAAGAGCAGCAAGAGCTTTCAGGGCTGGGCCCTTCCTTGTGGGAGAAGGAGCCGGACGTTTGCCTTTTCGTCAAGAGGCTCTGCCGCGGCCGAGCGCCATGAGATGTTGCGTCTCTGGGAAAGCACAGATCCCCACTGCTGTTGTGCCTGTAGATTGGGCGCCAAGGCACCGTGAAGAGCAGCAAGAGCTTTCAGGGCTGGGCCCTTCCTTGTGGGAGAAGGAGCCGGACGTTTGCCTTGTCGGCAAGAGTCTCTGCCGCGGCCGAGCGCCATGAGATGTTGCGTCTCTGGGAAAGCACACATCCCCACTGCTGTTGTGCCTGTAGATAGGGCGCCAAGGCACCGTGAAGAGCAGCAAGAGCTTTCAGGGCTGGGCCCTTCCTTCTGGGAGAAGGAGCCGGACGTTTGCCTTTTCGGCAAGAGGCTGTGCCGCGGCCGAGCGCCATGAGATGTTGCGTCTCTGGGAAAGCACAGATCCCCACTGCTGTTGTGCCTGTAGATAGGGCGCCAAGGCACCGTGAGGAGCAGCAAGAGCTTTCAGGGCTGGGCCCTTCCTTCTGGGAGAAGGAGCCGGACGTTTGCCTTTTCGGCAAGAGGCTGTGCCGCGGCCGAGCGCCATGAGATGTTGCGTCTCTGGGAAAGCACAGATCCCCACTGCTGTTGTGCCTGTAGATAGGGCGCCAAGGCACCGTGAAGAGCAGCAAGAGCTTTCAGGGCTGGGCCCTTCCTTGTGGGAGAAGGAGCCGGACGTTTGCCTTTTCGGCAAGAGGCTCTGCCGCGGCCGAGCGCCATGAGATGTTGCGTCTCTGGGAAAGCACAGATCCCCACTGCTGTTGTGCGTGTAGATAGGGCGCCAAGGCACCGTGAAGAGCAGCAAGAGCTTTCAGGGCTGGGCCCTTCCTTGTGGGAGAAGGAGCCGGACGTTTGCCTTTTCGGCAAGAGGCTCTGCCGCGGCCGAGCGCCGTGAGATGTTGCGTCTCTGGGAAAGCACAGATCCCCACTGCTGTTGTGCCTGTAGATAGGGCGCCAAGGCACCGTGAGGAGCAGCGAGAGCTTTCAGGGCTGGGCCCTTCCTTGTGGGAGAAGGAGCCGGACGTTTGCCTTTTCGGCAAGAGTCTCTGCCGCGGCCGAGCGCCATGAGATGTTGCGTCTCTGGGAAAGCACAGATCCCCACTGCTGTTGTGCGTGTAGATAGGGTGCCAAGGCACCGTGAAGAGCAGCAAGAGCTTTCAGGGCTGGGCCCTTCCTTGTGGGAGAAGGAGCCGGACGTTTGCCTTTTCGGCAAGAGGCTGTGCCGCGGGCCGAGCGCCATGAGATGTTGCGTCTCTGGGAAAGCACAGATCCCCACTGCTGTTGTGCCTGTAGATAGGGCGCCAAGGCACCGTGAAGAGCAGCAAGAGCTTTCAGGGCTGGGCCCTTCCTTCTGGGAGAAGGAGCCGTACGTTTGCCTTTTTGGCAAGAGGCTCTGCCGCGGCCGAGCGCCATGAGATGTTGCGTCTCTGGGAAAGCACAGATCCCCAGTGCTGTTGTGCCTGTAGATAGGGCGCCAAGGCACCGTGAAGAGCAGCAAGAGCTTTCAGGGCTGGGCCCTTCCTTGTGGGAGAAGGAGCCGGACGTTTGCCTTTTCGGCAAGAGGCTGTGCCGCGGCCGAGCGCCACGAGATGTTGCGTCTCTGGGGAAGCACAGATCCCCACTGCTGTTGTGCCTGTAGATAGGGCGCCAAGGCACCATGAAGAGCAGCAAGAGCTTTCAGGGCTGGGCCCTTCCTTCTGGGAGAAGGAGCCGGACGTTTGCCTTTTCGGCAAGAGGCTGTGCCGCGGCCGAGCGCCATGAGATGTTGCGTCTCTGGGAAAGCACAGATCCCCACTGCTGTTGTGCCTGTAGATAGGGCGCCAAGGCACCGTGAAGAGCAGCAAGAGCTTTCAGGGCTGGGCCCTTCCTTGTGGGAGAAGGAGCCGGACGTTTGCCTTTCGGCAAGAGGCTGTGCCGCGGCCGAGCGCCATGAGATGTTGCGTCTCTGGGAAAGCACAGATCCCCACTGCTGTTGTGCCTGTAGATAGGGCGCCAAGGCACCGTGAAGAGCAGCAAGAGCTTTCAGGGCTGGGCCCTTCCTTGTGGGAGAAGGAGCCGGACGTTTGCCTTTTCGGCAAGAGGCTCTGCCGCGGCCGAGCGCCGTGAGATGTTGCGTCTCTGGGAAAGCACAGATCCCCACTGCTGTTGTGCCTGTAGATAGGGTGCCAAGGCACCGTGAAGAGCAGCAAGAGCTTTCAGGGCTGGGCCCTTCCTTGTGGGAGAAGGAGCCGGACGTTTGCCTTTTCGGCAAGAGGCACTGCCGCGGCCGAGCGCCGTGAGATGTTGCGTCTCTGGGAAAGCACAGATCCCCAGTGCTGTTGTGCCTGTAGATAGGGCACCAAGGCACCGTGAAGAGCAGCGAGAGCTTTCAGGGCTGGGCCCTTCCTTGTGGGAGAAGGAGCCGGACGTTTGCCTTTTCGGCAAGAGGCTCTGCCGCGGTCGAGCGCCATGAGATGTTGCGTCTCTGGGAAACCCCAGTGCTGTTGTGCCTGTAGATAGGGCGCCAAGGCACCGTGAAGAGCAGCAAGAGCTTTCAGGGCTGGGCCCTTCCTTGTGGGAGAAGGAGCCGGACGTTTGCCTTTTCGGCAAGAGGCTCTGCCGCGGTCGAGCGCCATGAGATGTTGCGTCTCTGGGAAACCCCAGTGCTGTTGTGCCTGTAGATAGGGCGCCAAGGCACCGTGAAGAGCAGCAAGAGCTTTCAGGGCTGGGCCCTTCCTTGTGGGAGAAGGAGCCGGACGTTTGCCTTTTCGGCAAGAGGCTCTGCCGCGGTCGAGCGCCATGAGATGTTGCGTCTCTGGGAAACCCCAGTGCTGTTGTGCCTGTAGATAGGGCGCCAAGGCACCGTGAAGAGCAGCAAGAGCTTTCAGGGCTGGGCCCTTCCTTGTGGGAGAAGGAGCCGGACGTTTGCCTTTTCGGCAGGAGGCTCTGCCGCGGCCGAGCGCCGTGAGATGTTGCGTCTCTGGGAAAGCACAGATCCCCACTGCTGTTGTGCCTGTAGATAGGGCGCCAAGGCACCGTGAAGAGCAGCAAGAGCTTTCAGGGCTGGGCCCTTCCTTCTGGGAGAAGGAGCCGGACGTTTGCCTTTTCGGCAAGAGGCTCTGCCGCGGCCGAGCGCCATGAGATGTTGCGTCTCTGGGAAAGCACAGATCCCCACTGCTGTTGTGCCTGTAGATAGGGCGCCAAGGCACCGTGAAGAGCAGCAAGAGCTTTCAGGGCTGGGCCCTTCCTTCTGGGAGAAGGAGCCGGACGTTTGCCTTTAGGCAAGAGGCTGTGCCGCGGCCGAGCGCCATGAGATGTTGCGTCTCTGGGAAAGCACAGATCCCCAGTGCTGTTGTGCCTGTAGATAGAGCGCCAAGGCACCGTGAAGAGCAGCAAGAGCTTTCAGGGCTGGGCCCTTCCTTGTGGGAGAAGGAGCTGGACGTTTGCCTTTTCGGCAAGAGGCTCTGCCGCGGTCCGAGCGCCATGAGATGTTGTGTCTCTGGGAAAGCCCAGATCGCCACTGCTGTTGTGCCTTTAGATAGGGTGCCAAGGCACCGTGAAGAGCAGCAAGAGCTTTCAGGGCTGGGCCCTTCCTTGTGGGAGAAGGAGCCGGACGTTTGCCTTTTTGGCAAGAGGCTCTGCCGCGGCCGAGCGCCATGAGATGTTGCGTCTCTGGGAAAGCACAGATCCCCACTGCTGTTGTGCCTGTAGATAGGGCTCCAAGGCACCGTGAAGAGCAGCAAGAGCTTTCAGGGCTGGGCCCTTCCTTGTGGGAGAAGGAGCCGGACGTTTGCCTTTTCGGCAAGAGGCTGTGCCGCGGCCGAGCGCCATGAGATGTTGCGTCTCTGGGAAAGCACAGATCCCCAGTGCTGTTGTGCCTGTAGATAGGGCGCCAAGGCACCGTGAAGAGCAGCAAGAGCTTTCAGGGCTGGGCCCTTCCTTGTGGGAGAAGGAGCCGGACATTTGCCTTTTCGGCAAGAGGCTCTGCCGCGGCCGAGCGCCATGAGATGTTGCGTCTCTGGGAAAGCACAGATCCCCACTGCTGTTGTGCCTGTAGATAGGGCGCCAAGGCACCGTGAAGAGCAGCAAGAGCTTTCAGGGCTGGGCCCTTCCTTGTGGGAGAAGGAGCCGGACGTTTGCCTTTTCGTCAAGAGGCACTGCCGCGGCCGAGCGCCGTGAGATGTTGCGTCTCTGGGAAAGCACAGATCCCCACTGCTGTTGTGCCTGTAGATAGGGCGCCAAGGCACCGTGAAGAGCCGCAAGAGCTTTCAGGGCTGGGCCCTTCCTTGTGGGAGAAGGAGCCGGACGTTTGCCTTTTCGGCAAGAGGCTCTGCCGCGGCCGAGCGCCATGAGATGTTGCGTCTCTGGGAAAGCACAGATCCCCAGTGCTGTTGTGCCTGTAGATAGGGCGCCAAGGCACCGTGAAGAGCAGCAAGAGCTTTCAGGGCTGGGCCCTTCCTTGTGGGAGAAGGAGCCGGACGTTTGCCTTTTCGGCAAGAGGCTCTGCCGCGGCCGAGCGCCATGAGATGTTGCGTCTCTGGGAAAGCACAGATCCCCACTGCTCTTGTGCCTGTAGATAGGGCGCCAAGGCACCGTGAAGAGCAGCAAGAGCTTTCAGGGCTGGGCCCTTCCTTGTGGGAGAAGGAGCCGGACGTTTGCCTTTTCGGCAAGAGGCTGTGCCGCGGCCGAGCGCCATGAGATGTTGCGTCTCTGGGAAAGCACAGATCCCCAGTGCTGTTGTGCCTGTAGATAGGGCACCAATGGTAGGTGAAGAGCAGCAAGAGCTTTCAGGGCTGGGCCCTTCCTTGTGGGAGAAGGAGCCGGACGTTTGCCTTTTCGGCAAGAGGCTCTGCCGCGGCCGAGCGCCATGAGATGTTGCGTCTCTGGAAAGCACAGATCCCCACTGCTGTTGTGCCTGTAGATAGGGCACCAAGGCACCGTGAAGAGCAGCAAGAGCTTTCAGGGCTGGGCCATTCCTTCTGGGAGAAGGAGCCGGACGTTTGCCTTGTCGGCAAGAGGCTCTGCCGCGGCCGAGGCGCATGAGATGTTGCGTCTCTGGGAAAGCACAGATCCCCACTGCTGTTGTGCCTGTAGATAGGCCGCCAAGGCACCGTGAAGAGCAGCAAGAGCTTTCAGGGCTGGGCCCTTCCTTGTGGGAGAAGGAGCCGGACGTTTGCCTTTTCGGCAAGAGGCTCTGCCGCGGCCTGAGCGCCATGAGATGTTGCGTCTCTGGGAAAGCACAGATCCCCACTGCTGTTGTGCCTGTAGATAGGGCGCCAAGGCACCGTGAAGAGCTGCAAGAGCTTTCAGGGCTGGGCCCTTCCTTGTGGGAGAAGGAGCCGGACGTTTGCCTTTTCGGCAAGAGGCTGTGCCAGCGGCCGAGCGCCATGAGATGTTGCGTCTCTGGGAAAGCACAGATCCCCCACTGCTGTTGTGCGTGTAGATAAGGTGCCAAGGCACCGTGAAGAGCAGCAAGAGCTTTCAGGGCTGGGCCCTCCTTGTGGGAGAAGGAGCCGGACGTTTGCCTTTTCGGCAAGAGGCTCTGCCGCGGCCGAGCGCCATGAGATGTTGCGTCTCTGGGAAAGCACAGATCTCCAGTGCTGTTGTGCCTGTAGATAGGGCGCCAAGGCACCGTGAAGAGCAGCAAGAGCTTTCAGGGCTGGGCCCTTCCTTGTGGGAGAAGGAGCCGGACGTTTGCCTTTTCGGCAAGAGTCTCTGCCGCGGTCCGAGCGCCATGAGATGTTGCGTCTCTGGGAAAGCACAGATCCCCAGTGCTGTTGTGCCTGTAGATAGGGCTCCAAGGCACCGTGAAGAGCAGCAAGAGCTTTCAGGCTGGGCCCTTCCTTGTGGGAGAAGGAGCCGGACGTTTGCCTTTTCGGCAAGAGGCTGTGCCGCGGCCGAGCGCCATGAGATGTTGCGTCTCTGGGAAAGCACAGATCCCCACTGCTGTTGTGCCTGTAGATAGGCGCCAAGGCACCGTGAAGAGCAGCAAGAGCTTTCAGGGCTGGGCCCTTCCTTGTGGGAGAAGGAGCCGGACATTTGCCTTTTTCGGCCAAAGAGGCTCTGCCGCGGCCGAGCGCCATGAGATGTTGCGTCTCTGGGAAAGCACAGATCCCCACTGCTGTTGTGCCTGTAGATAGGGCACCAAGGCACCGTGAAGAGCAGCAAGAGCTTTCAGGGCTGGGCCCTTCCTTGTGGGAGAAGGAGCCGGACGTTTGCCTTGTCGGCAAGAGGCTCTGCCGCGGCCGAGCGCCATGAGATGTTGCGTCTCTGGGAAAGCACAGATCTCCAGTGCTGTTGTGCCTGTAGATAGGGCCCAAGGCACCGTGAAGAGCAGCAAGAGCTTTCAGGGCTGGGCCCTTCCTTGTGGGAGAAGGAGCCGACGTTTGCCTTTTCGGCAAGAGTCTCTGCCGCGGCCGAGCGCCATGAGATGTTGCGTCTCTGGGAAAGCACAGATCCCCACTGCTGTTGTGCCTGTAGATAGGGCGCCAAGGCACCGTGAAGAGCCGCAAGAGCTTTCAGGGCTGGGCCCTTCCTTGTGGGAGAAGGAGCCGGACGTTTGCCTTTTCGGCAAGAGGCTCTGCCGCGGCCGAGCGCCATGAGATGTTGCGTCTCTGGGAAAGCACAGATCCCCAGTGCTGTTGTGCCTGTAGATAGGGCGCCAAGGCACCGTGAAGAGCAGCAAGAGCTTTCAGGGCTGGGCCCTTCCTTGTGGGAGAAGGAGCCGGACGTTTGCCTTTTCGGCAAGAGGCTCTGCCGCGGCCGAGCGCCATGAGATGTTGCGTCTCTGGGAAAGCACAGATCCCCACTGCTGTTGTGCCTGTAGATAGGCACCAAGGCACCGTGAAGAGCAGCAAGAGCTTTCAGGGCTGGGCCCTTCCTTGTGGGAGAAGGAGCCGGACGTTTGCCTTGTCGGCAAGAGGCTCTGCCGCGGCCGAGCGCCATGAGATGTTGCGTCTCTGGGAAAGCACAGATCCCCACTGCTGTTGTTGCCTGTAGATAGGCCGCCAAGGCACCGTGAAGAGCAGCAAGAGCTTTCAGGGCTGGGCCCCTTCCTTGTGGGAGAAGGAGCCGGACGTTTGCCTTTTCGGCAAGAGGCTCTGCCGCGGCCGAGCGCCATGAGATGTTGCGTCTCTGGGAAAGCACAGATCCCCACTGCTGTTGTGCCTGTAGATAGGGCGCCAAGGCACCGAGAAGAGCAGCAAGAGCTTTCAGGGCTGGGCCCTTCCTTGTGGGAGAAGGAGCCGGACGTTTTGCCTTTTCGGCAAGAGGCTGTGCCGCGGCCGAGCGCCGTGAGATGTTGCGTCTCTGGGAAAGCACAGATCCCCAGTGCTGTTGTGCGTGTAGATAGGGTGCCAAGGCACCGTGAAGAGCAGCAAGAGCTTTCAGGGCTGGGCCCTTCCTTGTGGGAGAAGGAGCCGGACGTTTGCCTTTTCGGCAAGAGGCTCTGCCGCGGCCGAGCGCCATGAGATGTTGCGTCTCTGGGAAAGCACAGATCTCCAGTACTGTTGTGCCTGTAGATAGGGCGCCAAGGCACCGTGAAGAGCAGCAAGAGCTTTCAGGGCTTGGGCCTTCCTTGTGGGAGAAGGAGGCCGGACGTTTGCCTTTTCGGCAAGAGTCTCTGCCGCGGCCGAGCGCCATGAGATGTGCGTCTCTGGGGAAAGCACACATCCCCACTGCTGTTGTGCCTGTAGATAGGGCGCCAAGGCACCGTGAAGAGCAGCAAGAGCTTTCAGGGCTGGGCCCTCCTTCTGGGAGAAGGAGCCGGACCTTTGCCTTTTCGGCAAGAGGCTCTGCCGCCGGCCGAGCGCCATGAGATGTTGCGTCTCTGGGAAAGCACAGATCCCCACTGCAGTTGTGCCTGTAGATAGGGCGCCAAGGCACCGTGAGGAGCAGCAAGAGCTTTCAGGGCTGGGGCCCTTCCTTGTGGGAGAAGGAGCCGGACGTTTGCCTTTCGGCAAGAGGCTGTGCCGCGGCCGAGCGGCATGAGATGTTGCGTCTCTGGGAAAGCACAGATCCCCACTGCTGTTGTGCCTGTAGATAGGGCGCCAAGGCACCGTGAAGAGGCAGCAAGAGCTTTCAGGGCTGGGCCCTTCCTTGTGGGAGAAGGAGCCTGACGTTTGCCTTTTCGGCAAGAGTCTCTGCCGCGGACCGAGCGCCATGAGATGTTGCGTCTCTGGGAAAGCACAGATCTTCCAGTGCTGTTGTGCCTGTAGATAGGGCGCCAAGGCACCGTGAAGAGCAGCAAGAGCTTTCCAGGGCTGGGCCCTTCCTTGTGGGAGAAGGAGCCGGACGTTGCCTTTTCGGCAAGAGTCTCTGCCGCGGCCGAGCGCCATGAGATGTTGCGTCTCTGGGAAAGCACACATCCCCACTGCTGTTGTGCCTGTAGATAGGGCGCCAAGGCACCGAGAAGAGCAGCAAGAGCTTTCAGGGCTGGGCCCTTCCTTGTGGGAGAAGGAGCCGGACCTTTGCCTTTTCGGCAAGAGGCTCTGCCGCGGCCGAGCGCCATGAGATGTTGCGTCTCTGGGAAAGCACAGATCCCCACTGCTGTTGTGCCTGTAGATAGGGCGCCAAGGCACCGTGAGGAGCAGCAAGAGCTTTCAGGGCTGGGCCCTTCCTTGTGGGAGAAGGAGCCGGACGTTTGCCTTTTCGGCAAGAGGCTGTGCCGCGGCCGAGCGGCATGAGATGTTGCGTCTCTGGGAAAGCACAGATCCCACACTGCTGTTGTGCCTGTAGATAGGGCGCCAAGGCACCGTGAAGAGCAGCAAGAGCTTTCAGGTCTGGGCCCTTCCTTGTGGGAGAAGGAGCCGGACGTTTGCCTTTTCGGCAAGAGGCTGTGCCGCGGCCGAGCGCCGTGAGATGTTGCGTCTCTGGGAAAGCACAGATCGCCCACTGCTGTTGTGCCTGTAGACTAGGGCACCAAGGCACCGTGAGGAGCAGCGAGAGCTTTCAGGGCTGGGCCCTTCCTTGTGGGGAGAAGGAGCCGGACGTTTGCCTTTTCGGCAAGAGGCTCTGCCGCGGCCGAGCGCCATGAGATGTTGCGTCTCTGGGAAAAGCCCAGATCCCCACTGCTGTTGTGCCTGTAGTTAGGGCGCCAAGGCACCGTGAAGAGCAGCAAGAGCTTTCAGGGCTGGCCCTTCCTTGTGGGAGAAGGAGCCGGACGTTTGCCTTTTCGGCAAGAGGCTGTGCCGCGGCCGAGCGCCATGAGATGTTGCGTCTTGGGGAAGCACAGATCCCCACTGCTGTTGTGCCTGTAGATAGGGCGCCAAGGCACCATGAAGAGCAGCAAGAGCTTCAGGGCTGGGCCCTTCCTTGTGGGAGAAGGAGCCGGACGTTTGCCTCTTTCGGCAAGAGGCTCTGCCGCGGGCCGAGCGCCATGAGATGTTGCGTCTCTGGGAAAGCACAGATCCCCACTGCTCTTGTGCCTGTAGATAGGGCGCCAAGGCACCGTGAAGAGCAGCAAGAGCTTTCAGGGCTGGGCCCTTCCTTGTGGGAGAAGGAGCCGGACGTTTGCCTTTTCGGCAAGAGGCACTGCCGCGCGGCCGAGCGCCATGAGATGTTGCGTCTCTGGGAAAGCACAGATCCCCACTGCTGTTGTGCCTGGAGATAGGGTGCCAAGGCACCGTGAAGAGCAGCAAGAGCTTTCAGGGCTGGGCCCTTCCTTGTGGGAGAAGGAGCCGGACGTTTGCCTTTTCGGCAAGAGGCTCTGCCGCGGACGAGCGCCATGAGATGTTGCGTCTCTGGGAAAGCACAGATCCCCAGTGCTGTTGTGCCTGTAGATAGGGCGCCAAGGCACCGTGAAGAGCAGCAAGAGCTTTCAGGGCTGGGCCCTTCCTTGTGGGAGAAGGAGCCGGACGTTTGCCTTTTCGGCAAGAGGCACTGCCGCGGCCGAGCGCCGTGAGATGTTGCGTCTCTGGGAAAGCACAGATCCCCAGTGCTGTTGTGCCTGTAGATAGGGCGCCAAGGCACCGTGAAAGCAGCAAGAGCTTTCAGGGCTGGGCCCTTCCTTGTGGGAGAAGGAGCCGGACGGTTGCCCTTTTCGGCAAGAGGCTCTGCCGCGGCCGAGCGCCATGAGATGTTGTGTCTCTGGGAAAGCCCAGATCCCCACTGCTGTTGTGCCTGTAGATAGGGCGCCAAGGCACCGTGAAGAGCAGCAAGAGCTTTCAGGGCTGGGCCCTTCCTTGTGGAGAAGGGAGCCGGACGTTTGCCTTTTCGGCAAGAGGCTGTGCCGCGGCCGAGCGCCGTGAGATGTTGCGTCTCTGGGAAAGCACAGATCCCCACTGCTGTTGTGCGTGTAGATAGGGTGCCAAGGCACCGTGAAGAGCAGCAAGAGCTTTCAGGGCTGGGCCCTTCCTTGTGGGAGAAGGAGCCGGACGTTTGCCTTTTCGGCAAGAGGCTCTGCCGCGGCCGAGCGCCATGAGATGTTGCGTCTCTGGGAAAGCACAGATCCCCACTGCTGTTGTGCCTGTAGATAGGGGCGCCAAGGCACCGTGAAGAGCAGCAAGAGCTTTCAGGGCTGGGCCCTTCCTTGTGGGAGAAGGAGCCGGACGTTTGCCTTTTCGGCAAGAGGCTCTGCGCGGCCGAGCGCCATGAGATGTTGCGTCTCTGGGAAAGCACAGATCCCCACTGCTGTTGTGCCTGTAGATAGGGCGCCAAGGCACCGTGAAGAGCAGCAAGAGCTTTCAGGGCTGGGCCCTTCCTTCTGGGAGAAGGAGCCGGACGTTTGCCTTTTCGGCAAGAGGCACTGCCGCGGCCGAGCGCCGTGAGATGTTGCGTCTCTGGGAAAGCACAGATCCCCAGTGCTGTTGTGCCTGTAGATAGGGCGCCAAGGCACCGTGAAGAGCAGCAAGAGCTTTCAGGGCTGGGCCCTTCCTTGTGGGAGAAGGAGCCGGACGTTTGCCTTTTCGGCAAGAGGCACTGCCGCGGCCGAGCGCCGTGAGATGTTGCGTCTCTGGGAAAGCACAGATCCCCAGTGCTGTTGTGCCTGTAGATAGGGCGCCAAGGCACCGTGAAGAGCAGCAAGAGCTTTCAGGGCTGGGCCCTTCCTTCTGGGAGAAGGAGCCGGACGTTTGCCTTTTCGGCAAGAGGCACTGCCGCGGCTGAGCGCCGTGAGATGTTGCGTCTCTGGGAAAGCACAGATCCCCACTGCTGTTGTGCCTGTAGATAGGGCGCCAAGGCACCGTGAAGAGCAGCAAGAGCTTTCAGGGCTGGGCCCTTCCTTGTGGGAGAAGGAGCCGGACGTTTGCCTTTTCGGCAAGAGGCTCTGCCGCGGGGCCGAGCGCCATGAGATGTTGCGTCTCTGGGAAAGCACAGATCTCCACTGCTGTTGTGCCTGTAGATAGGGCGCCAAGGCACCGTGAAGAGCAGCAAGAGCTTTCAGGGCTGGGCCCTTCCTTTGGGAGAAGGAGCCGGACGTTTGCCTTTTCGGCAAGAGGCTGTGCCGAGGCCGAGCGCCATGAGATGTTGCGTTTCTGGGAAAGGCCCAGATCCCCACTGCTGTTGTGCCTGTAGATAGGGTGCCAAGGCACCGTGAAGAGCAGCAAGAGCTTTCAGGGCTGGGCCCTTCCTTGTGGGAGAAGGAGCCGGACGTTTGCCTTTTCGGCAAGAGGCTCTGCCGCGGCCGAGCGCCATGAGATGGTTGCGTCTCTGGGAAAGCACAGATCCCCACTGCTGTTGTGCCTTTAGATAGGGTGCCAAGGCACCCGTGAAGAGCAGCAAGAGCTTTCAGGGCTGGGCCCTTCCTTCTGGGAGAAGGAGCCGGACGTTTGCCTTTTCGGCAAGAGGCTCAGCCGCGGCCGAGCGCCATGAGATGTTGCGTCTCTGGTAAAGCACAGATCCCCAGTGCTGTTGTGCCTGTAGATAGGGCGCCAAGGCACCGTGAAGAGCAGCAAGAGCTTTCAGGGCTGGGCCCTTCCTTCTGGGAGAAGGAGCCGGACGTTTGCCTTTTTCGGCAAGAGGCTATGCCGCGGCCGAGCGCCATGAGATGTTGCGTCTCTGGGGAAGCACAGATCCCCACTGCTGTTGTGCCTGTAGATAGGGCGCCAAGGCACCATGAAGAGCAGCAAGAGCTTTCAGGGCTGGGCCCTTCCTTGTGGGGAGAAGGAGCCGGACGTTTGCCCTTTTCGGCAAGAGGCTCTGCCCGCGGCCGAGCGCCATGAGATGTTGCGTCTCTGGGAAAGCACAGATCCCCAGTGCTGTTGTGCCTGTAGATAGGGCGCCAAGGCAACCGTGAAGAGCAGGCAAGAGCTTTCAGGGCTGGGCCCTTCCTTGTGGGAGAAGGAGCCGGACGTTTGCCTTTTCGTCAAGAGGCACTGCCGCGGCCGAGCGCCGTGAGATGTTGCGTCTCTGGGAAAGCACAGATCCCCACTGCTGTTGTGCCTGTAGATAGGGCGCCAAGGCACCGTGAAGAGCAGCAAGAGCTTTCAGGGCTGGGCCCTTCCTTGTGGGAGAAGGAGCTGGACGTTTGCCTTTTCGGCAAGAGGCTCTGCCGGCTCGGCCTGAGCGCCAAGAGATGTTGTGTCTCTGGGAAAGCCCAGATCCCCACTGCTGTTGTGCCTTTAGATAGGGCGCCAAGGCACCGTGAAGAGCAGCAAGAGCTTTCAGGGCTGGGCCCTTCCTTCTGGGAGAAGGAGCCGGACGTTTGCCTTTTTGGCAAGAGGCTCTGCCGCGGCCGAGCGCCATGAGATGTTGCGTCTCTGGGAAAGCACAGATCCCCAGTGCTGTTGTGCCTGTAGATAGGGCTCCAAGGCACCGTGAAGAGCAACAAGAGCTTTCAGGGCTGGGCCCTTCCTTGTGGAGAAGGAGCCGGACATTTTGCCTTTTCCGGCAAGAGGCTCTGCCGCGGCCGAGCGCCATGAGATGTTGCGTCTCTGGGAAAGCACAGATCCCCACTGCTGTTGTGCCTGTAGATAGGGCGCCAAGGCACCGTGAAGAGCAGCAAGAGCTTTCAGGGCTGGGCCCTTCCTTGTGGGAGAAGGAGCCGGACGTTTGCCTTTTCGTCAAGAGGCACTTGCCGCGGCCGAGCGCCATGAGATGTTGCGTCTCTGGGAAAGCACAGATCCCCACTGCTGTTGTGCGTGTAGATAGGGCGCCAAGGCACCGTGAAGAGCCGCAAGAGCTTT